>NC_089747.1:10945000-10952500 GCF_040412425.1 Macrobrachium rosenbergii
ATATATATATATAAAAGAGTGTGTGTGTGATTATAATCATATATATATATATATATATATATATATATATATATATATATATATATATATATATATATATATATATATATCACCGCGCAATTACTTCCTTCGCGTTGCCTAATGAGCTATCATCATATAAAGCATCGCCTAAGAGATAAAAACAAACAGAGCATATCTAAATAGGCCCCTCGTGTGAGAAATCCCCCCCTCAAGGAAAATTATGAAATTGTCAGGAGGTCACAGTTGAACCCGGATTTATGGAGCAGTTATTCATTGTTATATGTTGTAAAGTGAAGCATCCGGCGTGAAAAATATCCGGTCTTAAATCAAGGGAGAGGCTAAAATGAAGATAGATGCGGCGCCTATTTGAATATAAACTCGTACAATATAAGTGACGTATTGCATCCCGAATGTGGATGGGCATCGGCATAAACAGTTTACATGTCAATAGGAGATACAAAAAAGGGGGGGGGAGATATTTCTCCTCTAAAGAAAACAGTTGCCCGGTGAATAAATTCCGGGATATTTTGGACCGACAAAAACAGATACTGCAAAAATTAAAGAAGTGCTCGTGGAATATAAATTTCCAATCTATGTGTGTATACATATATATATATATATATATATATATATATATATATATATATATATATATATATATATATATATATATATATATAGAGAGAGAGAGAGAGAGAGAGAGAGAGAGAGAGAGAGAGAAAATTATTTTATTATTATTACTATATTATTATTATATCTATCATTATTATTATTATATATACATCATATTATTATTATATATATATATATATATATATATATATATATATATATATATATATATATATATATATATATATAGAGAGAGAGAGAGAGAGAGAGAGAGAGAGAGAGAGAGAGAGAGAGAGAGAGAGAGAGAGAATCATTTTATTAATTTTGTAAAATTCTTCCTTTGCATAAACCGCTTACGTTTATACAATTTTCCTCAGCGTGTTGTTTTTACATACTTTGTTTACTAATTTTACCACACTTACAAAATTATAAAATTATCCCCCTAACCTTTAAAGACCCAAGAACGAGAAAACGATAAGGCTTTTTTCGTGGCTAGATTAATCAGACCCAGGATAGCGATAGCGCTTTTTTTCTTTTTTTTTTTTTAGGCAAGATTAATCAAGGCCTCCCCCTCTATCGGAAGTGGAGGAATTAAGGTATGGTCTCCATAGACGCTTCACACAGTTGTGCCACCTGCTCAAGGAGAATACGATATTACGGGGCATTATTGTTTTAGGAATTCTTTTTCTGAACTCAAGGGTCGTGTTTGTAATCAAATCCTTAGTCAAAATTGTATGGAGTGTTTGAACCCCACCAGCTTAAAAATACTAACGTAATATATATATATATATATATATATATATATATATATATATATATATATATATATATATATATATAATATATATATATATATATATATATTAGAGAGAGAGAGAGAGAGAGAGAGAGAGAGAGAGAGAGAGAGAGAGAGAGAGAGAGAGAGAGAGAGAGCACCTTCAACGCTGCCTGATATAAAAGATATATATATATATATATATATATATATATATATATATATATATATATATATATATATATATATATATGTGTGTGTGTGTATGTTGTGTATGTATATATATATATATATATATATATATATATATATATATATATATATATATTATATATATATATATATATATATATATATATAGAGAGAGAGAGAGAGAGAGAGAGAGAGAGAGAGAGAGAGAGAGAGAGAGAGGGTAAGGGGGAGAATACTAATACCAACTGAAGCAGAGAATCTTTCAACCTATGTATTCATAAATGAAGGTATATATATATATATATATATATATATATATATATATATATATATGTGTGTGTGTGTGTTTGTGTATGTGTGTGTACGTGAATATGTTCTGCAACCGCTTTATATTCGCCAGAAACGTGACGCATTGTCACCCATGTCCACCGAATAGCCGCTGAATCGATTGTACCATTAGCCTGTCATTATTTGTAGGGTGACATTATTACCTGAGCGCAAATTAGGTCCTTTGAGGTCATCCGGAATGCCAGTATGCCGAATAAGGGATTAATGAGGTACGCTATTTATAGCGACGAAACACAACTGGACTTTTTCTCATTTTTTCAGTGGATGAGATCCGCGGTCTCTAAGAGACAGAAAATTTTCACATCTTTAGTTGGATGGCAAAATTTGTCATCTCATTATCACAATATTCAGCTTAAAACTGCAAAATGAAATTCGTGATGGAATATTCGGTTAATCAAATATTCCGTTCAGGGCACCGATATTCACCTCAGAAATTCAATATTCAATTCACAGACACATGTTTAGGTCATAAATGCAATATTCAGTTCATAAATCCATACTCAGAGCACAAATGCAATATCCAGCGCATAATTACGATGTTCATTTCATAACTAAAATATTAATTTCATAAGAATATTCAACACTTAAGCCCGCTGATAACTTTATAACTACAATAACGACGCTCATTATTGCAATATTCAATTACAACAGTCAGTTCATAATAAGAAAAGTATTCTGTGTACCCAGCTCGTGACTGCCAGTTTCTCTCGCCACTGACCTACTCTGCATAAGTACACAGAATGAAGATATCTTTGGCCTGGGCTTCCGGCACTAACACGCGAAACCATCCCTCATATTTCTTACATATTTGATGGTATGGGTGCACTAGTCTTGTATAAAGTCAACATTCTTGGAAGAATTTTTATTTTCATCTTACATGTTTCATGAATTACCTGTGTTCTATACTAGTCGCTGATTAAATCTAATCAAAGATGGCTTAAATCTCGCATAGGATTACTTTCTATAACTTTAGTCTCCGGAAAACTACTTCAGTGCGGAAAACTACTTCAGACAGAAGTTCGAAACTAAATGACAGTACAGTAACAGTAGTTACGAGCACTATCTCTGTCTCGAGACTAATTTAGTCTGTATCTAATTTCAACTGTGGAACGTCTTTGTAGTGTCTATGTAAAATAAACGCGGTCAGACTCCATGCGGTTCGTATTCCACGTTAACCAATATATCCCTGACAGGGAGCCACCGTGTTGATGTTACGTTACAAAAATATAAAAAAACGCCGTATATAGTAATGGGTGCATTTGCACGTTTTTGACCAAACCAACCCTGAACGAAGCCGCAGCAGACAAATGCAATAAATCGTTAACCGCATTTTAATCAAACACAACTTTAACTCATTAATTACTTTTTTTTAGTAAGAGCAATATTATCGCTGCCTCAATGGCGAAAAGTTGTTCCAAGGTAAAAACAAGCAAAAAATGCGCCGAAGTCTCTTCAGCGCAATCGAGTTTTCTGTAGTGTATAATGCTGTAAGAAACTTTCAGCCACGGCCCATGAAACTCTTAGCCGCGGACCACGAAACTCAGCCACGGCCAGGTGGTGGCTCAGCCGCGGCCCATGAAACACAACCACGATCCGGTGGTGGCCTGTGGTGTTGGTATCTACAGCGGTGCCAGAAGTACGATTATGGCTAACTTTAACCTTAGATAAAATAAAAACTATTGCGGCTAGAGGCCTGCAATTTGGTATGTCTGATGATTGGAGGGTGGATGATCAACATACCAATTTGCAGCTCTTTAGTCTCAGTAGTTTTTAAGATCTGAGGACGGACAGACAAAGCCATCTCAATAGTTTTCTTTTACAGAAAGCTAATATATATAGATAAATAAGTAAATAAAGAAATAAATAAGTTAAGACCCATCTGCACTCACATTTATCGCAGCAAAATTTCACGTACGAGACCATAATCCTGAGGCAGAAATTAGCGAAAACAAATTCATTCTAAAACTAAATGCATTTGAATCGAAATTCACAAAGGCCTTTCGAAGAATGTTTTAACTTTTCTGGGTGCCACCTGAATAATGTATTTGAATAACGTATTTAGGCAATGAACCCGACTCTAAATGAGAGCGTACTGCATATACGCCAACTAATTAGAGAGATATAGATCGGGGATGGAGCCATACTAATTGCAAATCTACTCTGCGGTATATAATAAAATCAAGCTTTGCCAGTAGTCGTAAGTGGACTTCTGTTTTGTGATTTCAGGGTGAATATGCAGCCAGTTAATGTACAGCCAAAAGGTAATTTACCAATGGATGTGTAGTAAGTAATGTTTTATGCACACACATACATAAATACGGACTAAATTGGTATTTTGACCCATATCAGTGCATAAAAAGCGAAAATTCTTGTGGACATTAAATACACAACGGATGTTTTAATCACCTTCTGAAGCCAAACTTGAGTAGCATCTTTTTACACGGTGCGTTGAGTAACCTAAATTTAAATAATCTACATGATCTAGGTCTTTTGTGTTTTGGAACTGACATCTTTTAGTTTGACAGCTAACTTAGTCAATCAAGTATCTTACTATTCCAAAATTTAGAAAGACAATTCACTGTTAAAATTCTCTTAGAGCTAAGAGGAACTGTTAAATGGCACTGACACGAAATGTGCCTGGGACTTCGGATAAACATTCGATCCTTTCTCCTGTCAGAACTACCACTTAGACTTAGTCTTTTGAAATAAATCTCTATCAAAGCTTGCTCGCTTTCGTTCGGCGAGCAAGAGACCGTGGTGACTATAAGCAACAACAACAACAAAACGCCCCTGAGTTTTCCAGGTCCGCCAAAAGCCCTTTCTAAATTATGGTCTCCGCGTTCCAATGTTTTTCATAAGATAGCTCTCCGGGGTCCAGTTAACTCTCCTGAAAATTGCCATCTACGCAGTACGTTTCTCCGTGTGTAACGGATTCCTACTCTTTTCTGAGTTTAGAGTACTCATAACTTCTACAGTGGAATTTAAAGGCTTTCTTTTTTATATAATTTTCCTACGGCACGATTGCACAGCCCCCGAGTATAGATAAATATTTCCATACAGAATTTATGTCATTGTTTCTTGAGCATTACAGAGTGGTTGTTGGGTTTCGTCCTCTTTAATGAATATTTTAGGTTGCGTTCAGTAGCTCTTCAGAACGTTTGCATCATATCTTCTCTTCGTATATGATTATCTGGCTATGCGCATAGGTGAGCAGAGTAATAAAACTACAAATCTATAACGATTACTTGCGTAGTTTTTTTATATATGCTTCAACAATATACTATGAAAGGCAAACCTCACGAAATTTTTACAAAGGTCCCTTGAGGAAAACCTGCAATGAGAATATTATTTCCCTTAAGAGTTTTTTCTCAAGTTCGTCTGGCAAAGTTCTACCAAATAAAATTAAGAACAAAGTGAGAGTAAAAAATAAAAAATGCAACGCATATATATACTTTTAACAGTTCCCCCCCCCCTCCCAACTCACTGCTGCTCTGGACAAAACAATTTCGTCCAATAAACCTTCTTAACGAAAGAAAGAACGAGTTGCACCAGAGAGGCTCTGCATAAATCTTTCAGAAGATAATCAGAGTCGAAACTCACCAAGTCCGGGCACTCCAGACCAGCCGGGAGTAAAGGCAAACAAAATCCCATTAAACCCCTTACCGATCAGGATGTACACAAATAACACTGCAAAGCTTCCCTTTCTCTTGCTTGTCCAGTGACTTTGGTATTAGGGGTTTCTCTCTCTCTCTCTCTCTCTCTCTCTCTCTCTCTCTCTCTCTCTCTCTCTCCCAGTCTATTCGCCTCTCTATCAGCATACATTACAAGAACGGTCTATTTTAGCTGTAGCAGTAAAATCCTTATTTAAAGTAAAACCTGGACAGAGTACGTCCTCTGAGCCTGAATTGCTTTGATACATACGTGGACGTTTCCGATACGTTCGTTAGGTGGCATGAAAAAATTATATAATAAATTCATTATATATGATTACGTAAAGAAGTGAGTCAGCCATCACTGTCAAATCTGCTAATTCTCTATCTGATCCAATCACGTATCCAGTTAAATGTGATAATACTTTGTTATTTATAGAACTTATTCACGTTGCAGATTAAGAGCTCTACTGCTTGACAGAGAGAGAGAGAGAGAGAGAGAGAGAGAGAGAGAGAGAGAGAGAGAGAGAGAGAGAGAGAGATTATTTTATGCACACAAGCAGTTGACAATTAATCCTAATATCAAAGACTCAGCCAACTGGGATTTGAGTCGAGGCATTCTTCAAATAAAGGTTAATTTTGGCACTACCTACACAAATGCAATTTCACTATGACATTTACTGTCACTATTAGAAAAGTTACAATATACATACATACATACATATATATATAATATATATGTATATGTATATACGAGTATATATATATATATACTATATATATATATGTATAACTGAATCACGAAAAATATGGAACGTGATGAATATGTAAATAAAGGCAATGCCAAGAAGGAAGGAGAAACGACGGAGTGGTGCAAGGCCTTTCGAATTACTGTCCTTTACTTAGCAGTAGTTTCTCTTTCCTTCGTGGCACTGCCTTTATACTGTATATACATACATATATATATATATATATATATATATATATATATATATATATATATATATATATATATATATATATATATAATATCCAATGTCTTAACTCTTCTTCACCTTTAAAAATACCTCAGCGAAAATGAGTTGCATTTCAGAAAAAAAAAAATTTAAAAAACTACAGGTTTTATAACAGACCTCGGCAAAAACAATACATGATAAATTCACACGCATGATTTCTCTGGTTTATATTCATAACAGCTTTCCTTGCTTCAGAAATTTCTTCCACTTCATAATTCAAACGTAAAATACCCCGAGACTGACCATATCAGGAAGGAAAATCTCCTTAAATTAAAAGGTACGCGTGAGGTTGAAGGTGACATTCCATTTCAACCAAGAACTTTTCTTTTTTTAGTTTTCTGTTAAAGAAAACTATTGTGACGGCATTGCCTCTATGTCCGCACTTTTTCTGTCCGCCCTCAGATCTTAAAAACTACCGAGGCTAGAGGGATGCAAATTGGTATGCTGACCGTCCACCCTCCAATCATCAAACATACCAAATTGCAGCCCTCTAGCCTCAGTAGTTTTGATTTTACTTAAGGTTAAATTTAGCCATAATCGTACTTCTGGCACCGCTATAGGTACCAACAACACAGGCCACCACTGGACCGTGGCTGAGTTTCATGGGCCGCAGCTGAAGCCATCACCGGACTGTGACTGAGTTTCATGGTCCGCAGCTAGTTTCATGGGCCGTGGCTGAAAATTTTATACAGCATTATACGCTCTACAGAAAACTCGACTGCGCCGAAGAAAACTCGGCGCATTTTTTACCTGTTTTTTCATCGGGAATGAAGTGGATACGAGGGTAAGGTCGCCCACCCCATCGACCCATAACATTAGAAAATACAACATCCAACTCCGCGTCAAGGGGGATTATATGCCAAAGTCACACAATTCAATTTTTGTA
>NC_089747.1:10957500-11012500 GCF_040412425.1 Macrobrachium rosenbergii
TTTACGAAATGGCAGTGATTATGAGTTATCCAGGCGTGAAAAAGAAATTGCAATCCATATATTTCTAGTCACTGAATCTATTCAATATAATTGATGCGGTGTGAATATCTGGATTTTTCGTTTTTTTTATCGCTTGCTTATCTCTGCAAGCATACCTCAATCTCATTTCTATTTATTATTATCATTGCTATTATTGTTATAAAAACAAGCATTATGATTAGAACACAGCGATAAGCTTTTATTTTGTCTAACACGTCTCCACAAAATGGAAAGCTCTACAAAAAGAAAAATTGAGAAGCAAAATGATTTACGAATCAAAACAATGGAAAATGTAATAAACAACAAATACACATATAATATATATATATATATATATATATATATATATATATATATATATATATATATATATATATATATATATATATATATATATATATATATATATATATATATATATATTTTTTATATATATATATATATATATATATATATATATATATATATATATATATATATACACACACAAGTACACATACATATATATAATATATACATGTACATATGAATTCAGTGTTCCACAGGGAAACAGCTAAATCTATTTTTTCATGGATAAAACATTCTTGATGGCACCACAGTGTTCGTTTTGGTTATTCCTCCGAAAATTACGTTTTTTTTGGTTGTTAAATTGGATTATATAACCACGAGAAAATGTTCCACTTCTGAGAAGTGCCCTAAAATAAAATCGATATACTTCCTTCTGTACAATAACCAATCAAGGAGCTCAGTAAGTATTATATATAAAGCAAATTTTCTATACGACATAATTATTTGTGACAGCCAGGTAATTTAAGAGACATAGTTCAAACAGGGATTAAAACTCCACATAAGTAATAATAATAATAATGATAATAAGATAATGATGATAAAGAGACCAACTTTTTTTACTGATAGCAAATGAGGATCTCAATTCTAACTAAACCTCAGCTCGCTTCACTCACAAGAGAACCCGGGTTCGAATCTCAAGAGAGGACGGAGTTATATACACATTTTATTTAACACTTATTCCTAAAATTCCTTTACATATGATAAAAATGAGGTCCGAAAGCTCGGTAGTTCTCGTAGAAGGTCAGAAAACTAACGTGGAGACTTCCTTTTGCTACGAATGTTGACCAGACAGTGTTGTGGGCCGCAGCGGGTGGGGGGGGGGGCAGGGGGGAGTGGTGGAGAAGCAAGAGCGAGTGAAAAGACTTACCTGTGAAAGCTGGTAAAAACATATATATATATATATATATATATATATATATATATATATATATATATATATATATATATATATTATATATATATATATATATATATATATATACACATACATATATATATATATATATATATATATATATATATATATATATATATATATATATATATGTATATGACAGAGATAAAGACAGGGACTTATAATGCTAACAAGATGACTAGATAAATGATATATATAAAGGAAAATAAAGAACTAGATGAAGAGAGAGAGAGAGAGAGAGAGAGAGAGAGAGAGAGAGAGAGAGAGAGAGAGAGAGAGAGAGAGAGAGAGATTGATTGATTAATTGTGGGTTATCTGGCGTCACAACCACCAGGGTCACCGACGCCGTCAGAGAGAGAGAGAGAGAGAGAAAGAGAGAGAGAGAGAGATCCTGCAATTAACAAGATTAGATAATAAAAAAGATATAAAAACAAGAAAATAACTGAGATAGACTGACTAAATAAAAAAGATATGAAAAAGCAAGAAAACGAATGAGAGAGACTGACTAACAACGAAAAGAAGGAGAGATGGGGTTACAGACGTACTGATAAAAAAAAAATCTTACATGGAAAGCTAAGACTTCTGAGATAAATTTATGAAACAAACGAAAAAAAACTGAAGGCACGCAGTGAAATGCTAATAAAAAAAATCCCCTGCAATTAAATGAATGCAAATAATAACTCGAATAATTCATTTCGAAAAAATGGCGAAGAACTCCATCCCGTGGAAGCCAATGATTTAGACGCTCACGACATCATTAAAATAATTCATATTTTTAACCTGAATTACAGGAAAATCCCTTCGTACCCTCGGAATTCGTCTATATGCTCTCTGGCATTTTATTATGGGAGGATGTTATCTCTTCTTCTTCCTCCTCCTCCTCTTTTTCTTTTTCTTCTTCTTCTTAGGACCAAAATGAGGAGTATAAAATGACAACTCTTCTCGAAAAGAAATGTTAATACTGACATGTATTAAGCGTTTTCGCCACTTTGCTGTTGCCGACGGTTAAAAGGAAAGGTGATATATGTAAGTGTGTGTATATATATATATATATATATATATATATATATATATATATATATATATATATATATATATATATATATCCCCAAAAATGAATGACTTACTTCACTGTAAATTATGCACTGCATTATTGATTGTTTATGGTGTTCTAAAGTAACATTTTGTCAAGATAAAGATACTTGAGCTCACTGGAGTTTCTTGAAGTGTTTCTGCGTTCTTTCCCATTCTTTCGTGCTAATTTGTGGAAAATTACAAAGCATTGCGCATGCAGTTTACAAGACCACTTATAGCACTTATCTATTTATCTTATGATCCATACTTAGTGTTATTTCAAAGAAAGAACGAAATTATCAGTAGTATTAGAAATACGTAATTTCTGATTTAAATAATATTTAAATGATGCTCAACAATTTTCCACACATATATGTATCTTATAAGATGGAAAATTTTAAACAGATTAAACTTGTATCCTTGATACTGACGCAGCTGACAACTTGAGAATTTCCTTCTCTTCGTAGTTACATGAATAAACGTATTTAGAGAGAATTATATAAATGTGTATATATAGATATATATGTTTATATACATATATGCAACTGTTACGTAATCACTAGTAAATTTTAATCATGATTACCTTGGTTAATGCATCGTCGATCTGCATAAAAGTTCTATCTATGGAGCTATCTCATTTTTTGTAACAGATGGCTCTTTTTATTTGTCCTTATGATTTTTTATATTCTAAATAAAATTAAGTAAATTTAAACCATCAAATGGACCATACGTTATATAACGATTTATCTGTTCTTATGATTTTCCTATGTATTAAATTGAATTATTTAGATTTGAACCTTAAAATGGTCATGCTACATACATTGAATCATTTTACTGTCATACTGGAATGCTCGTAACTGAAAACTTCGTGATTATTCACATTATTTCATAAGATTAACTGTAAAGTAGAGCAAGATCAAACACATGCCTCACTGAACATTTAATCAACTGAAGTTTACTGCATTTTTATACAAGAAAAGTAAGCTGTAGCAGTGTTTTGGTAATATACCATCCATTCCTTTTCGAATGGAAAATAAGATAAAGTTAATAATGAAAGACTCGACCCATAGCATGACAACAATCAACCTTTCAAGTAAAACTGAGACCACAACGTGCTCGTAACGTATCACGTTTAATTTACAATATAAAAAGGCACGGACATCTTGTTATTAATGTCAGCATATAACAATCGCCAGCGAAAACACAACGGCAATCATCTTGACTTAAACCATGGTCGAGTTCCCCGTTTTCTTCTTCGTTTTGTTTATAAATGATAATTCCCCGATACTGAGGCTACTGCCGCCAACCATGCGAGGACTATCGTAGTGGTTGGTGTCCGTACTGCGACCACCGCCTCCACCACGTGGAAGGCGTAATCATCATTATCCTCATCCCCTCTCCCACCATTCCTCCTCCTCCTCCCCCTCCACCAGACCTCGTAAACCCAATTCTTCCCCAACACGCCTCCCCCGCTTTTAACTCCGTGACGGAGAGCAACCATCTCTGAAGTTGGGGAAACATGGGAAAGAAAAATAGAAAATAGAATATAGAATGGACAGTGGACCTAATAAGCCATAACCTCGTACGACCTTCATTTTATAACCAGTCTGAGGTTAATGCGAATAAAGACTTAGTGACTGACTTACCTTGCTTTAGTTCTCTCTCATGCCTCAGCCAAGACACCCCACTCTCCCAGGCTTAACGCCGCCGCCGCCGCCGCTGCTTCTGCTGTTAGCACCAACGGCCCACAGAAAAGAGTGAGAGCGTGTTTGTGTGTCTGTGTGCGTGTGTGCTTCCTCTGAGAATTCGTCGTCTCTCTACTCTCACATGGGGTCGTGAAGTAAAATTGTTTACCTTTTTTATCCTTTATTTTTCTGTATGTTCACTTCTTCGTTGCAAGAATAAAAGTCTTTCAGATTTGTTATTATCCCTTCTTTTCTATTCTCTGTTTATACTATGTAAGTAGCACTTTCTTTTTTAATCTTTCCTTTCTCTTTTTCTGCAACTTATTTCCATTAACTTTCTAAGTTTATCTCATTGTTTCTTCACACTTCTTTGTCGTGGCCACACTCAAATTGACATTTTCTTTCCTAAGTAAATAAAAGCTCTACGTCTTCATAACATCTTTTCCTGCGTTGTTTCTTCATGAATCGAGACAAATTGCAGCCAAAAAAAGGGAACAGAATTCCTCCGTGGCACTTTCCATTTTAACAAAGGACAAAAATGATTTTAAAAACTGTCCAAAAAGAGTCCAAAAAAAGTTGCTTAATTTTGTTTAGATTGTCCTTTTCTTTCTTTCTCTTACCTCAAATTTTGTCTCGTCGACCAACCTAGAATTTAGAAAAAAAAAATAATTAAATACTTTAAATTTGGGATTACTTCGATCAGTGCACCTAACTGGACAAATCAAGCAATGATACTGCAGAATTCTAGCTAACATCACAATCAATGCAACTAAAGCACAAGAAGATCCAGACACCGCTATTGGCTCATTTCAGCTGTTATGTAATTCCGACATGATTAGCCGTGGTTCATGGCATGGGAGAAAGAGAGAGGGAGGGAGAGGGAAGGAGAGAGAGAGAGAGAGAGACAGAGAGAGACAGAGAGCCTCCTCACCACTACCACATCATCAACATCATGTGCCACATTTCATCACACACGACGGCGAAGGCGGACGTCCTTCCGAGGGGATCGCCCTTGGACACGCTTTCCCCTCTTCGTGGCGTCGAGGAGGGGAAAGGGGAAATATCGGTCACGATTGAGAATGGTCTCTCTCTGCGGTCCCCCTCGCGTTCACGGCCGACGAGTGAGTGAGAGGCAGTGAGAGAGACGGAGAGAGAGAGGGCGGGAGGAAGAAGCCCTCTCGGTTTACCTGCTACCGACACACTGCCTCCCTAAACCCTGGCTCACGATATTCAGACCTGGCCCAATGGGTCACTCACGCACGCACGCACGTACACACCTACACGCCCGCCCTCTCTCTCTCTCTCTCTCTCTCTCTCTCTCTCTCTCTCTCTCTCTCGGTCACGCACCTCCTGCAATGAAACGCATGCACTAACGCACGCGCGCATATATATATCCATAAGATAAGTGTTTTTGGTATATTTACCTTTTATATGGAAAACGATTAAAAATTCCTGCAGGGATTAAGTTTAACATCCTCAGTGAGATAATCAGATATCGGAAATCTAACAGAGACAGTGATGTGAAACTTGAACGTATATACAGTTCATATGTACATATATGTGTGCGCATATACTGTAAATATATAAATATATATATATATATGTAAATATATACATATATATAATATATATGCATAGATGTGTACGTATGTGTAACACAAAAAGTTATAGAAAACAGAATGAAAAATATCATCTTCACAGATGTATGCCTCATCACTTAAAGGATCTAAACAAAAGGAATCCCCATCCTCAGAACACCTCACTGAAAACAACACAAAACTCACAACTGCACAAACATGAAGACAAACATGAAGACTCAGTGTATATATATATATATATATATATATATATATATATATATATATATATATATATATATATATATATATATACACACATTTGTTTCTGTGTGTGTGTGTGTGTGTGTGTGTGTGTGTGTGTGTGTGCGCGCTCTTGATGAATGCAGCTCTATTTAGATTCGCCGCTTCTTTTAGCAACGGCCAATTGGCCATGAAAAGTAGAATAGGCGGGAAAACCTTAAAGGTGACGTACTCAGCGCAATGCTGCAGATTACGTAAGCACACATTCATTTGTGTCTTCATTTCGGAATTTTGAATGAGTGGAGGAAGGCCTCTTTTATATCCGATTGGATCTTCTTCGTAATTCTAATGAAGGTTTTGCAGAATGGACTGGGTGCACAGTCCTGTCAAGGCTAGGGAGCTGGTCTCCATTGCGATTCGGGCACCTAGTGTGCACATGCTCATAGCTTCTACACACACACACAAATATATATATATATATATATATATATATATATATATATATATATATATATATATATATATATATATATATATATATATATATATATCTTTGAATTCAGACTGCTCTCTTCATATCCTCCTGCACCCTGGCTGCAACCCATTACGTTTGACCGCCCACCAGGTCCATAATTTGCTGCTTAGGCGGCAATTGATGAGAGGCTGGAACCACTGAACTACAGATTATTATTATTATTAATATTATTATTATTATTATTATTATATACACAGTAGGTATATGTATGTTTCCTGCTCGCTCAGGCATACGCACTCAAAACATAAAACACGAACGCGCGTGTATGCGCGCAATCCAAAAATAATACGATATCGTCTATCCAACGCAATCATTATCAGTATCAGTGCAATCAGCCTTATCGGTCTGTAACAAGCTCCCAGTCACGGAATCTATTTGCTTCATCCATTTATCGACTCGGCTCTGCCTGTAGCCTAACAAAAATCTTTTGACTTTTCTCAGCATCTAAAGTTCTAAACGTACCCAGTTCTCTCTCTCTCTCTCTCTCTCTCTCTCTCTCTCTCTCTCTCTCTCTCTCTCTCTCTCTCTCTCTCATCCTTAAGAAGAGAGGCAGGTAAAGTCTTAAGAGATATTCCCGGAGGCATTTTGAGTTCTTCATTTTAAGAATATTTTGAAATCCCTATTTAATGATTAAAGGTCAAAGATTCACAGGGATAAGAAAAAAAAGGTCCCGTAAGAAATAACTTCATTTGCGATTGGTGCTGTAGCCACTAAATAACTCCTTTTACTCTCTTCCCTTCTAGTAAATTACGATTACATTTCTCATTGTCTGACATCAAATAAAAACTCTCCTTTCGCACACTCGCCGGAATCAGGGATAAAACCTATTTACTGCTGGTGAATGAATACAAGTTATATGGTGTCACAACTGCAGTGGTCACTGATGCCGCGGGTTATGGGAGGACTATACTTAAACCCTGCACTGTGCTACTGAACGACAGCAAGTATTCTTCAGAAATTAATTCTTGGAAAATGCCAGATGTATTTTTGCTGGAGTAAAAACGAAGCTCTCTCAGTCTCTTAAAGGGTATAAGCGCTTTTATCCTTTGCCAATTCTCGTAAATCACCGACTTTCTTTTATTCCTTTTTCGTAATAAACATTTCATATTTCACTGGATGTGACAATCGAATGTATGTGAATATCTATAAGCATAATTCCCCATAAATATTTAGGTAAACATACGACCCCAGAAGAGGGAAAGAAACTTAACCCAATCAAGTTTCGACTAAAATCAGGACCTGGCCTTTTCAGTCCGGCCTTAGAAAAATAGATAAGAGAATTAAGGAACTAACAAACAAACGTAAAAGATGGGAAACGCTGGATAAAAACGTATACTGTCCCAGTCATTCACTTCAAAAAAACCCGCTGACTTTTTCGCTCAATAAGAAATCCAAGTTGACAGGGAGCGGGTTTTTCTCTATACTCTTACAGAACTTAGTTGTACCATGGGGACACCCATCCCATCCCCGTCCACAGTAGGGGGTTAACGCTTACAGTATGCCTTACAATGCTTTTCAGGGATTACTGTTCCTACATTCCTTTAGTCCCTTCTCATTCTGCTGTCCAACTCCTATAAACAAAACCTTCTGGTATGCTTTATAAGTGTGCGTCCACACTACAGTTAAACATGTCACATACTTAATGTTGACAAGTTGTCGAGCACATATCGTAAACATGTGGTGTGTATACCATAAGTTGACGATGCGTGCTTATGCGCGTTTTACTGGAGTGCGGACACACCCTAAGAGTCAATAAATATGATACAGTGATCTTAAACTCACTAACTGCGCATGCACTCGGCAATATTTTTCTTTAATCGCTCCGTGTACACTTAGTTTTCAGGGTATGAAAGCAAATTTTGTACAATATTAGAGTTGGATAAATTAATTTATAATACTGTGATCAAACGAATAAAATAACGATAATGAAATGTTAATATGACGAGCTGAAGTTAGCCAAAATCATCTTTAATTTACGCCTAAGAAAATATTCGTAAAAAATGAAGTACTTATTTGCATTATGTAAATTTTCTATAAATTTCCTTCCCGTGATTCATACGTATATCATTTAATGCAATTTATACCAGTAATGTACATTACAGTTATGTGGTAAAATATGTAAAAATTATTCATCCTTATCTATCAAGAATTTGCTTATTAATATAATTTTTGATCGATCTGTGTAAAATTAGTTTTCTTGCTAGGATACTCGGGTTGGCTTCTTTCTATTGCTGAACAATTACATTCTATCGCAGTGTTTTCAGTAAAACACAAAATGGCAAAATAAAACTTTAAAATGAAGGAATGTTTTCAATTGAAAACGATAATGTCCATAGTTTGCAATAAAACAATTTTCGCCAAAAGCAAAGTAAAAAGGTACTTAAAATGTTTTACACCTTGCAAAATTCAGAGAACTTTCCATCCCATTGAAATATAATAGTGTACTGGTATTTATACCAGACTTTCAGCGCAAAGCATATTACCATCATTTTTTAACAGCACGTGTACGCAATATGAATGTAACAAAACACGTTTGATTTATTAAGCCGATAATCATCGTCATTTACAGCAAGGGACCAACACAAAGGGCAATCCTTCCCTTCGCCTAATTAATGCCTACAGTTATTAACACCCGAGGAACACCGAGATGGAACACTTTAAGTCAGTAATGGGCATTACGTACATAATTTCCTTCCTGATACAACATAAAAATTACTTAAATTTTGACGGTACGGGAACTATTCCTCGGTAGTGTTAATGAGAACACACTGCGTTGCTTCAACCTAAAATTTGCGAATTACATACATAAAATCTGGATGATGTTTCTGAAAGACAAAACGCTTTTTCAGTCATACACACACACACACATATATATATATATATATATATATATATATATATATATATATATATATATATATATATATATATATATATATATATATATATATATATATATATAATGAATAAATATATATATAACTTATATATATAGTAATAAATTATTTAGCACAAATTATTTAGCATTAAATAGCCTAATATCGAATTCACTTTATCTTGGGAATAACTGATAAGTGCATGTACCCAGGCCCGGGCAGATGCACTAATTCGCTATTCCCAAGGTAGAGTAAATTGATATTATGGGGTATTTGGGAGATTTTATATATATATATATATATATATATATATATATATATATATATATATATATATATATATATATATATATATAAATAATCAACACATAATCACGTGTGGAACAGAAATAAATTTCTGACTCGCATGAGGATCAAACCCAGGTCTTTCAGTTTGGCAGGCACTAGGCCTAGTGGCAGCCCTTGCCTTTCAACTGAAAGACCTCCTGATGTGAGTCAGAAATTTATATATATATATATATATATATATATATATATATATATATATATATATATATATATATATATATATAAAGCTACAGGTGTCCTTTAATATCCAATTGCTCTGCCTTGAAAATAATATATTTCATATAAGTTAACAGAAGGGTAATTCTTTTTGTTGATTATAATTTGTCGTCTCGTGGGCTCAAACCACGAAAAACAAGAACTCAGGACTACAATGACGCCTTAAACCACATGGCCATCAACGGAGGTATAAGTTGATGTAAATATATTACATATATATATTTTATATATACATGTATCAATATACGAGAGAGAGAGAGAGAGAGAGAGAGAGAGAGAGAGAGAGAGAAATACGTACATGCATTTTACTGCTCGAGCATAATTTACATATATATAACATATAAGTCTACGGAGAACACAATGTCGATTTCACTATACCATTCTCCAAGTTACACGACAGTAGAGCTTCACAGCAATCAAATACTAGTCATAACCCAGTAACTGAAAAAAGTCAAGCAATGTCTCTCAATATTTGCGTAATCGGAAGCTTCTGTAATAATAAATTCTACAGTTTCCATAATAATAAAGCCTTTAGAATTTTTAACAAGAGGGAGACTGAAGACATGACTCTCCAAGGCAAGTTTCTTTAATGCAGTTGATGATAAACCGACCTAACCTAACCTAAGAAGTGCAGATTCGTCTAGTATCATCATAAATATCAGTTCAAGGTGCTTGTTAAATTAAAGATGAATTATGGCAGCACTATAAGAAAGCCAAATCAAGATAACTTCATTTTCGTCCCATATCATTAAATTCATCTTTTTCAAATCAAGAGAATTCCGTGTCTCGATTCTTAAGAAACAAATATCCAAATCTTTGTAATGTTAAACTTATGAAAACAACCGTCAACGACAACGGAAGAAAATGAATGACCACCGATAGTAATTAATTACGGCAGAATATACAATCACCTCACTATCTAACTACACTAAAAAACCAAACTAGAAATCCCCTTCTGATGGATGGAACATATTTCAAAACCTCTATTCGTCCACATACATCTTAAAACCCACATTATAAATAACGCGAATAAATCTCATGAAAACTTCTATTTCTCTAAGCCTTAAAAGCTAGGTTCAAAAACCATCTCCTCAATGTCTGGAACATATCTTATGAACACAGACATTTTCCTTGCACCTTAACAACCGTTTTAGAACGAACATCCTTGATATCGGGAATATATTTCATTATCGTTTCTGTTCCCCTTGCACGTTGAAAATCACACAGAATAACTATTTGATGTTGATAACACGTGTCATGGCCTCCATTGTTTTCTTTATACATTGCAATCTGCATCAAAATCCTAATCTTAAATAAGGGAAGCACGTCTCTTATTCAGTTTAATTTCCTTTACATTAACAACTGATCCTAAACGATAAAAGCGAATCTCATCATTTTTATTTTCATTAAACCTCAAAAGCCACTTCGGAAGAAAACCTAATTTCAACTTGGGTAGAATAATTGAACGAATGAATAAAGAAATTCAGGCTATCAAGGCAAGAACTGGGCCACTTTCAGATCCAGAAAATGAATGTGACAAAGTGCAAGGATCTAAAGGTGGAACTGGAACGAAACCCCACAGTTCCCCACTGTCGCGCTAAGTGAGAGTCAGAGAGGCTGGGCAGCAAGATAGAAGAAAGGAAGGGGGAATGGACGCAAAGTAAAAGGTTACAAGGTTGAAAGCAGCTAAGGGCAGAATGGACACAGCAAACACCCTTTAGTAATGCCCACAGTGCACCGCGTGATGTCCACAGATAAAACCAGCCACCCTACGGGATAGGTTGTGTTGAATTTAACATTTTGTGAAAATTGGGTGAATTTTACTGAACATTTACGGTGAAAAATACGTATTTATTGAAAATGGAAACACTGCAACCTACAAAACGAAACCTGTCAGGAACCTATCTCAAAATGAAATAAATTTTTTGTTTGTTAAAATTCAAAATCCACACAAATTATGGCAGGATATCTTATAGTCACTTTTATATCCTTTACGCCTTAAAACCCCTTCGAAAGCCACATCTTGAATGCTGGGATCACATCTCATAATCACCTCCATTTGGCTAAAACAGTGAGAGAAAAAAAAGGCTATTTTAATGAGGGCATTTCTCCTCCTAAGACATACAGCGTAAGCTCCGGCGTCATCGTGACACAAATCATCTTGACAAATGACCGGGTCCGTTTGAACAAAGCTCCGACGATTAATTACAAACACGAGATGATATATATTTATAGCTGCTGTTAAGCAATGGACGACATGGGTGGGTGAATTTTATTTATATCTTTCTAGTGCGAAGTCTTGGTTTGTATGATTTTGCGTAAAGCAAGTATATATATATATAAAAATATACGTACATACATACTATATATATATATATATATATATATATATATATATATATATATATATATATATATATATATATATATATATATATATATATATATATATATATATATATATATATATATTATAATATGTATATATATAACTACATACTCGTAAAACCTCTATCTCACTATTTAGTTGTTTCTCATCACCAATGCTCTAAGGAATCAAGAAGTTAAGAGTTTACTGCATCTTGACCAGCATGATAGATGGCACAGATGATATTAAATCGGAGGGGTACTAATATACTGTACAAGCTCATGTAAAGTGGCTCATTGTACATAAAGGGCTTTGAAACGCAACTCCACTTTAGGTGTGTGTGGTACAACTGATGTGAGCATTTGCTGTTACGCAGTGTATCTCGAATTCGACAGTTAATGGATGTGATAGTTTTCCCCTGTGTGTGGTGCTCCTTCAGTATGTGATAAACAAGCTCAATACATTATATATATATATATATATATATATATATATATATATATATATATATATATATATATATATATATATATATATTTATATACATTATATATATATATAAATATATTTATATATATATATATATATATATATATATATATATATATATATATATATATATATATATATATATATACATTTCCCCCTTTAAAAGGGGTGGGGCTGGAAGGGCATAGCCTCCAGGTTCTCAACAAGCCTATGGGGATAGGGGTGCTAGCCCCATGCCTTCAGACCCCACATGATGCTGGTATCGAACTACGGGCTTCGCAACCGCGACCCAAGACAAAAGTTAGCAGGGATCCATATTCACAATTTCGTCTGTACATTTACTTTGGCGATTTTTTTAAAAGAAAAATTCAGTAAATGGCAACGGGCTGATGATAAAATACATACATTCTTATTTGTTGCCAAATGCATATATTCTTATTTGTTGTCAAATACATATTCTTATTTGTTGTCACATACATACATTCTTATTTGTTGCCAAATACATATATTCATGTTTGTTGTCAAATACCTATATGCTTATTTGTTGTCACATACATATATTCTCATTTGTTGTCAAATACCTATATTCTTATTTGTTGTCACATACATATTCTTATTTGTTGCCAAATACATATATTCTTATTTGCTGTCAAATACATATATTGATATTTGTTGCAAAATACATATGTTCTCATTTGTTGTCACATACATATATTGTTATCTGTTGTCACATACATACATACATTCATATGCGTTGTCACATATATATATTCTTATTTGTAAGTTGAATAATCTCGGACACCACTGCATAAAAAAAGAAATCTCGACAAAAGCAATTTTCTCAATACAGTTCCAGTGCAACAATAACCCGCAATGAATGGAGTAAAATTTATTCTCAATCTTCCGTTTCAGTAGTACAATAAAATAAAAACAAATATCATATAAAACAAAAAAGCATTTTCTCTAGGTCACCCTCATTCCAAAGAAAAGAAGATACACAATGAATTCCCTGATTACGAGGTCAAAGGAGTGAACTGGGTCAGTAGAGTTCCCTCACATTCAGTACAATATGCGTGGAAACAAGGTTCTCCACGCTCTTCCTTCGTGTGCACTCCACCCCCACCCTCCCACAACCCCGTCTGTGCCTCCCTCTATCCCTCCCTCCCTCCAACTGGCCTAATTCGTAACTATGCTCACGTACGCCCTGCCATGTAAGCACGATTGTAAGTTTTAGTCCCCATCCTCCGTAAAAATGGTTGTTTTTGCTCTCGGGCAGCCCTTGCTCCGAAGGTCTCTTTCTGCGTCGCGGCAAAACTGACGATTATAACAGAGTTTGAGGGTTCTTCTTCGTCATCTTTTCTTCTGCCTTTGTGTCAGGAACATCCAGCATGATAAGAGCTTTATCAAACTGCGTCTTCTACAATATATTATATATATATATATATATATATATATATATATATATATATATATATATATATATATATATATATATATATATATATATATATATAGAAGACACAGTATATATATACACATATATATATACATATATATGGTGATGACAATGAGCAATACTTATTAAATATAAAACGAAGTTCTTGCAGTACATTGCAGATGAAATGTTAAGTGTTTTTAAACAGTGCGATGATAATGCTCTGTTTTCAACTCTTATCATTTAAGCTTTCCTCTTATACAATTACTTATCTAATAACCAAGCATTTGCAACTTCCCTTTCCTTTTCCCAAACATATTATTTATAAGGCATTATAAATTTATAAATAAAAACTTCTTGCACCCACTATGTGGATCAAACCTTCTTACACCATGAGATATATTTCTTTCCTAAGATGCTCATTTTCCAAATTGCATGTTTACGTTACTTATCCTATTAATCCTTCATAATGTTCACAAACCTTGCATATATTATACTAGAACAGCTTCAATTCATTACGTTACTTACCATATTAACCCTATACAATGTTCACAAACCTTGCGTATATTATAATGGAACAGCTTCAGTTCATTAAAAAAAATTACATTTAAGTTCCATGCAATAAAGCTGCCTGAACAATTCATCCTAGTTTCGCCCTTTACATATATTTGCAATTCTCTATTTTGTGACCTCGTCATAGCTTTGATTTTATGAAACTTAGGCTGTTAAGTCAAGCTCTAAGGCACTTTCGGCCATTCAGCGCTTCAGACAGTGAAAAGAGGGAGTTGGAATTGCTGGACAACAAAATAAAGAGATAAAGAAAATAAGGAGGATGAAGCAGGAGGATATAAAAATAGAACTGGGACCAACCCCACAGTTGCACTAAGAAGTAACAGCATACGAGAGGTTGGACAGCAAGATTGAACAAACGAAGCAGGAAGAAGGTAAAGTAAAAAGCTTAAACGCGGACGCTGCTAGGGGCCGAAAGGACGCTGCAAATATTCTTTAGTAATGCCTACAACGCACCACTAGAATAGCACTGACGGCACTACCCATTTACGGGGTGCTATAAGTAAACCCAACACTCTGGCAATCGGTTTAATAAAAGGTTCTGCATTTGTTAGCCTCCCCAGATTCAATGGTGAATAATGGTTCGGGAAAACTGGTAATATACAACAGAAAGTACAACATTAATCGTGTGGTAAGTCCACGATGCTTTCCGGCTTAAGTTGGCTTCAATATGTATTCGTAAAGTGGAATTAAATACAAATAGAGTATAAGGACGAAACGATATTCGTTCTGATTTTTGTTAATTATGCTATTTTTTCGGTAATGAACATTTCTTACATGGACTGCTGTATTCAAATACTAGAGCTCACGTTTGCCTACGTCACTCAGTATTTTTAATATAATAATTTATGTTGCTAATTACATCGTGATGAGCCTTGCCAAAATCTCAATAAAAACCCCTCTCCCGTCACGTCTCTAATGAAGTGGTTTTTTAGATGTTACCTTGCAAATCAACAAAAAAAAAAAAAAAACCCCTGGAGCTAACCTGCATGCAAAGCTTTATTCATTTTTTCTCTATTCAGCGAACCACAGCATGAGTCACGTACCTGGCGTCCAGCATATTCTTAATTAGCGTGATACGGAGACTGCGCCGCCAGGAAAGGTTCGTTCTGATAAATGAAAAGAACTGCTTTTAATGCACGTTCCTCATGGCTGAGAGATGGCAACCTGTGATTAGTGAATAGGCTAGAGTTCCGACGGGTTTTATTTGCTGCTCTTCGCATAATTTCGTGGGTTTTATAAACGAATTTTGTTTAGACCTCCTTATATTTCAGCAGTTCCTTTCGCGTGCCGGAGTTTAATACGTAAGATATTTTAAGAATGAATGTTAATAGACATAAGAAAATCAGTATTTTTCCACATTACCAAACTGAACAAACATCAGTACTGAACAGGAATTGAAAGCCATTAACTTTTATATCTTTAATGCAAGCTTTCACTGAATAGAAAGAAGTGAAGAACAAATAAACAGAAAAATTAAAAATCACTATCTTTAACTAACAATTACAATGGTGCATGCATGACGTTTAAACGTTATAATACAGCCACTTTTATAAGTACTCACAACGAAAAAACAATGTTATCCTTAGACGACCAACATTAGTCAATCCTATACTTATTTAATTTCTACAATCAAGAAATTGTAAAAAGGGTTGATAGCATACAGTTTCACAGGTAAATAACTGAATGGGAGGGAACAAAGCCAATCCTGTAAGTAGCAAAGTGTTACCTTGTAATTCCTCCCAAAAGCTTATGACTAAATCTATTCCAGGTACTTTTACACTAAGGATGTATTTTCAATCATTGTCTAAGAGGCTTTCCTTTCGCTAGTCCTGATGAATTCTCGTTGAATATTCGCCTGCTTATTTTCCCAGTTATTAGAAATTATCTGGATGCATATATATATATATATATATATATATATATATATATATATATATATATATATATATATATATATATATATATAAATGATATATGTATATATATATATATATATATATATATATATAAATATATATATAAATCATTACACAAACACACAAAATGCACACATGTATATGTATATATTATATATATATGTGTATGTGTGCGTGTGTGTACACTATATATATATATATATATATATATATATATATATATATATATTACACACAAATGCACGCTTGCGTGTGGTCTGCCGTCTGTATGCGGACATACGCATACACCACTAGCGATATAAATCTGCCTTTATCCCTCGGCTATCACTGCTCAGAGAAGACAATACTCGTAATGAAAATTCTTATAGCTGTCATTACCTTGGAAAAAAAAAAAAGAGAGGCCAAAGTGGCAATCTTTCGCGAGAGGAAGCTTGTGAAGTTTTCCATTAAAACTTTAATTAAAAGTAGAACGATATCGGAAACATTTTGGAGTAAAAGATTCTGCACTGCTTATATCGCACTTACATCGCGCCCAAAGAAACTGGGCTTTGCTTTAACGACATATTTCGTTTACAGTTTTTTTTTATAGATGTTTTCTCTGAAGTTTATGCAAACGAAGGGCGTACAAGTTTTCGTGTATCCTTACGTATGTATAAACAGACACTGCATGTATTTCATATGACATGTATGGTCAATTTGTTTTTCATGATAATTTATGTAAAACCATAAAATTCAGCAATAATATTTCCTTGAGTAAAATGTACACTAAATCGCCTGATATATGCATCAACAAAAAGAAAGTTTAAGTTTTTTAATATTATGGACAATACGGAGGAGCGCAAGAGGAATGATGTATAAAAAAAGACGAGTACATTACAAAATAACTCATAAATAATGCAGACATGCAAGCGTGAAGTTACTCACTTAACATTCGCGGAAACCTTCACATGAGAACCTACAGAGTAATGTTGGAAGAAAGAAGGAAGTAGAATGGATATTACGCAACAAAGAACACAAACGACAAGTTAATATAAAGAGTGATTTAGAAACGTAAAAACTGTTACCTAAAAATATACAGACACGACATATTGCATGTTCAGAGACGGAAAAAACGCAGCTCAGGTCGAATCAAATTCTACGAAAAATTCTACGCGTTGTTTTGTACACAATATGAGATGTAGGGTAGGAATAAAAATACAGTGTCAAAAAGAGAAATAAATAACAAATAAATCTCTCTCCATAATGGCGTGAAAAAAATGAAAAGGTCTGGGGGGAAAAAAGGGTAAAACAGGGGACAGGAAATCCATATCCTGACTGGCTATTGCTTCAGTGGGGCTCGATCGCTATGTTGGAACGCTCAAAGAGGGGCCTTGTTTATGACCATTGATGAAACCAATATTCCGAACCTTTTTTTTTTTCATTTTTCCTTTCTCCCTGTTTTTCTTTGCTTTGTCTTTTTGCTTCACTTTTTCTGCTGTTGTTGTTTTTGCTGCTGCTTCTTCAAATGTAATTTTAAAAGGACAAGCTTTTGAAAAAGGGCTGGTTTGTTGCGCTGTAATATTTTATATATAGCGAGTTTTAAGATTAAGGAAAAAATGTTGATGTTTCGAAATTTTATTTGGTCTTTTGTCGCACTGGTTTGTTTACGTTTTATTTAAAAGGGAAAGGGGTTCAAAAAGTCCCTGGATTATAGCACTTATATACTGTTATTGAATTATTTTCTTTGTCTGCAAAAATCTGAAAATAATTTCTTTGTCTTTTCGTTGCATCATATGGCTTTAAAAGTCTCGAGTTTGTTACGTAAGACCTACCACCGATGCCGTTATCTCTCTTAAAATGATGATAAATAAAGGAAAGGTATTCCAACAAAGATGCAATTGCCTCTTGAAAACTTGACCTGATATTTATCTTAATCAAATAAAGGTATTAAAAGAAAAATACACAAAACTGTTATGGTTTTGCTCGTCCATAATCTAAAAAAAAAGCGCAGCAGATAATTTCAGTTCAGTAAAAACAGGCAATCATGAAAGAGAGTTTGTAGGTTATAAACAATAAAATTAAAGATCTACCAAGATTAACATAAGCAACCTTTTGGCATTTCGCTAAGTGCCAAAATCTTCTCATTTACTAAATGAAAGGTAATTCACATGAAGCGTGGAATTTATGATTCCCAACACTTGCCACATCTTATCGCACATGGAATACAACAATGAACCAAATGAACATGAGGTACAAAGCACAATAATTTGATACTATCAACTCTTACCCCCAGAATGGCCAAAGAGCAAAATGGTGCCAAGCAAGTATCCTGATTTATCACTGCGGGCCAGTAAAGGCGTAATTCCCTTTGATTTCTACCGTAATCCAGACTAATGGACTCCCAAAAACGGTGTTTGTTCAGTTTCGAAGGAGAGGAAGAAACGAAAGCAGGAAAACGACTTAGAAAATCTGATAAATGTGCGGATTCGGGAGAATCACTTTCCAGCTTTTTACTTTGGTCTGATTATTCAGTGACTATTTCTTGCTTTGTAAATTTTGCATATTTTATGACTGTTTGTCTTTCCAATTACTTTTTTCATTCAAAGATCACAGAGGTGAAGATTTTTATGGACCCGTTTCTTAAAGGAAAAAATTATAGACATTTTATATATATATATATATATACATATGCATACATACATACATGTATATATGCATATACATACATACACGTATGTGTGTACTGTATACATACAGTATGTGTGTGTGTGTGTGCGCGCGCGCGCGTTTACGTGTCCCTGTAGGTCTGTGGTTTAATAACCTAGTCTCATCAGCGAGAGACAAGAGTTCGATTACTCGTGAGAACTTCTCCTTTCATGCAAAAACTGAAATTATATTCCACTCTGTTAATTGCAGACCGGTACCGAATGCACTCAGCCACGGAAACACGATTAAATTGAACGGTATATTTAATCATTTAATTGCGTAAATGGCAGGATGAAGTGAAAGAGAAAATGTCCCATTTCATTTGAACATCATATTCGATATTTCAATTCTCCAGATCTTTTAGTCATAAAAAAAATAAGTGGAAACTGGCCAGTCGGTAGGTATGAAGCCCTATGAAGCCGACAAGTTTTTTGACCTGCCTCGTATTGTGAATGCTTAAATCTCCCTCAAAATGTGGACCGTTGTAAAAAAAAAAAAAAAGAAGTATCTGTCTAGACAAATATATCGATTTAGGTAAATGTGGTTTTGGGGAGTTCTGGCTCCATGCATGTATAACGCAAGTGCCGACATCTGTAGAATTTAAGGAAAAAACTAATTTCCCCCTTTTTTTATGCAAAACTACGCAAGTCTTCATCCGTGGCCATCTCGATTTCCCAGATTCACGGAAAGCATAAGGTTCGGACAATCAATGAATTAAAATTTTTGCCTTCAAGGCGACGAAGTTGCTAATTGTAATACAGCAGCAGCAGCAGATTCCTCGCAAAAATTCGTCAAGTGTGGAGCAGTGCGAAACTGATTAGGTGTAGCCGTTTAAAGGGAAAAGATGAACAAACACGCTTAAAACTTTCCGTCACATAAATTATTTACATGAATTTTTTCAACCTCACGCCTTTTAACTTTCGTTCCTAAGCAGTTTCTAAATGGGATGAGGTTGCTAGTCATTTGACTGCCCCAGCCTAAAGATGGCCACAACCCTTGATGCTCAACAAACCAGGTTCACCACAAAATTGCTGCATAAATCCAGTGATGGTCGCAAAAGTGGATTCTTTCTTTCTTTAAATAATCCCCTCATTAATATTTCAGTTCTTATTCCCGATGAATATGAGACTCCTTTGCAATGTAATCATTCTTTTGTCCATTACATCTGACCTTTATTCACAGACCTTGTTTCATCCATTTTATTCGACCCTTATTCATACATCCATTTCTTATTCTATCTCCTCATTAACATATTTTTCCTCTGTTTTTCATCAGTACTTCCATTTACATAAGTCAGTGAACTATTTCCCAAAATTTACGGCATCCATTACAAAAAAGGTACAAATATAATTCATACATTTCCGATAATATTCAATACCGCCTCCAGGATTTATTGTGAAAACAAAAACTGCCCAAATCTAATCCCATGGAAACGGAATCGACCTTCCAGAGGGGGAATGGCCGCCATATTTCGCTTGGTTGTCAGATTGGACTGACAATCCCAATTCCCTTTTTCTTTCTCCCTTTTTTTTTTAGTTTATTCCTCCCCCGCTTTGTATTTCCTTTGTTTTTTTTATAATCCTTTTATTCTCTTTATATTTGAATGCCTATGCGAGGACATTCAGTCATATGTAAACATTTCTGCTCCTTTGATCTCTAGTTTTTTGCTGCAAAATTTGTGAATATTTCATCATCTTCATGAAAACTGTGGCATTTTCATGTATATAATTACGTACCGAGATATTAGTTTCTCGATTTGCTTATCCTTATTATTTATTTGTTCTTTTTAATTTCCAGAATCTCTTCTCTTTTGACAGTCCTCGTACACGTACACACAATATACATACATACATACATACATACATACATATACATGTATATATATATATATATATATATATATATATATATATATATATATATATATATATATATATATATATATATATATATATTACACAACAAAATGTCGATGTAGTTCCCAAATCTCAACTCACACACACACACACACACACACACACATATATATATATATATATATATATATATATATATATATATATATATATATATATACAAATATATATTAATATATATATATATTTAAATATATATGAGTTGAGATTTGGAAACTACTTCACCCACCTTGTGGCAGGTGCAAAGTGACAGCATTAACTGAGTGTCACAGTCTTTGGCCTATGTTTGCTAGATCCGTGGTTGGCTCCCTAGCTACCGTCCACCACTAACTGGGTATCAGTGCATGCTGGGTCCAAAACAAAGGGATGTTGGGTTAACAACCTTACTGCTAAAATTTAAGGGGAAAAAATTTATGGTTATAGATACGTACATACTCTTGCGCATGCACAAACACACACACACATATATATAATATTCTACAGATATATAAATCTATATATATACATATATATATATATATATATATATATATATATATATATATATATATATATATATATATTATATATATATATATATATATATATATATACCTGTGTGCGTGCAGACCTGTGTGTATCTGTGTATGTATAAATGGAAGACTCGTTTTCAAAAGACTTCTGGTTCTTTTAATAAAAATTAAAAGGGCGGACAAACGAAATTCATAACCATTCGAAGCACTGTTGCATGAAGAAAAAAATCTTGCAAAAATAAGCTTTCAAATGAAGACATTCCAAGCAGACGCATCTCGCATCAGATTCCAGCACAGCGTCCAACTGGTTAGATTCCCAGCAGCAAATTTCGGAGGAATAACAGATATGCAAGCATTTGTAATCCCCTACACCCCACCCCCAACAAGGATAAGGAGGGGAGCTTAATGTTGGCGAGAGGAAGGCTATTAGTTGAGTCTAGTTAAGACTAGTTAATCCCGTGCCCCTTTCACTACCTCTAATCTCCTCCACCTGACACCTGCTGAAGAACCCGGGCAAGACCACCCTGACCTCGCCGAGGGAGATCATTTGACCTCGTTAAGGGAGGTTTACGGGAGCACAATGGAGGTCAGGAGAGAGAGAGAGAGGAGAGAGAGAGAGAGAGAGAGAGAGAGAGAGAGAGAGAGAGAGAAATTCAGTCGATCGCCCTTCTCTCTTAATTGGCTTTTTCGAGGATCCAACGACTTCTCCAAGATTACGTTAGGAACCCAAAGAGGATTTCGAGGGATTTTTTTCTTTTTTGGGATTTTTAATCTTACTGGACGAAAAGAAAATGTCAAGAGTGTGTACACGGTCTTTTCGTAAATTTCATCCCTTGAGCATTTTCGGGGATGTGTCGCCATTCCAGGGCGAAGTCTTGTAACAATGGTGGATGTAAAAAAATATATAAATTACAAATAATAATAATGAGAATGAAAGCAATTACAATAATCATAACAATGTGGAGGTTAAAAGCATCTTTAATCATTACGCCGATAAAAAAATTTTAAAACTGCTTTCATCAGGTTAGTAAATAACATGTATGATTTTGGAAGCTTGTTAAGTACCAAATCAAGCGCTTAATAAGCGACCAAGTTAGATTCCTCTAAACTATTCTTAGCCGAGGTATAAATGGCAGATGTTCATGAAATTCGTTGCTGCTGAAAGTGTAATTTTTTTAACGCAGTTTATTGCCCGTCATGAATGTGTCAAATTTATCCCAACGATCGCTGTAACTGTTCGATTATCAGTTATTTTCAAATGATTAACGCTCAGGAGCGTTACCGGTTGGACTAAAGAACGTCGCATTTGATGAAACATGGAAATTAATTTTTAAATCGAGAGATTACAGAATTTCCGTTTAAATTTCAACGCATTTACTACGTAACTGCTTTAACTTCTCCTTAAACTAAGATGCAGGATCCACCTGCTTGCTTTCATGGTTTCTAAATATCATCGAGAAAATAGCTCGAAAGTTTGAATAAATCTGTCTATATTTATTTGAATTTCTTATAAACATTGGCCTTAAAAGAACGCCCTATTGCAGTTCTAGCTTAGCCTGCGTGTCTAGTAATTCGCATAGCTAACTATCGTGGAGTGCTAATTACCCCATGACGTAAAGGCTATCGGTTTAAAAAATAATACTATCGACCTGCCCCTCTACTCGGATTCATCTCACGCCACACGCAACCCATTGTTGTTGCTACGCCCGTTTTCCCCAATCGCTCAATCAATAGGCCAAATACTAAGAACTCGTTCCGGTAAAATCAAAAGCTGAAAAGTTCCTCAGCCCCGAAGGATTTCAGAATCTATGCAGAGACGGACCATCCCAAAGGCCCACTTAGCTGAAGTCTGTGGCGTACAGACAGAAAAAATATTTCTTTACATTTTTGGTAATTTTTATGTTATAGAAATCTATAGCGTATAAATAGAAAAAAATATTGCTTTATATTTCTGTAATTTCAAAAGGCCCTCCAGTTAGCTAGGTTACCTACTGAATTTACTATGATTTTATGATTATTGAAGTAAGACCTTTAACAACGGCATAAATTCTGGGTCAGTCGGTTGCTGAGATGGATCAGTGCAGCTTCCAGTGCAACGCCTTGTTTTGTATTCCTTTCACACCATTCCCTCTTCTATTCGTTAAACCTCCCTTGATTTCGAAGAGCACACTGTGCATTCCCATTCAAAACCCAATTCATTCTTGATTCGTCTTTCTTTTTCTTATTCGTAAATATACGAACGAGGAATAACAAAGTGACAATCATTCCCGCATCGACGTTTTCCTCAAGTTCTGACTGACTGGAATTCTTAAAAGATCATCACGGTAGTTCCCAGGACCCCGTCCCCTGTACACCCCACCCAACGGCTGTCCTTCCCCTATCCCCTTCCCTGTTAACCTCTCCTCTACTCTTCTCTCCCACTGCTTCCCTAACATTCATCCCCCCCCACACAACCCCACAACTACCCAATGGTTTTCTATCTTCGGGTTGTAAAGAGACTGGGAAAATATACTTTATTCTCTCGCCTTTGGTCCACAGAAGCCATGTTGAATGCTAATGCATCTGATTCAGCCCAATGCTGCTGATGCTCTTTTAACAATCCACTTTCGTCGGTTTTCACTTTTACAGAGATAGAGAGAGAGAGAGAGAGAGAGAGAGAGAGAGAGAGAGAGAGAGAGTGTGTGTGTGCACTCTGACTTATTTCACACCTTAACACACCTTGGAGCCATTTTAGGACACCCGCACATGGAACCTCTTTGAATATAAAATATAGAAGCTATTCGATAAACGTTCTAGTTGATTCAATCAAGAAACTTCGTCTTAGAATGTAGCTTTCTTGTATGATTTATGCTGTGCACGTGATTACATACCTCTGGTATACGTAGCGCAAAATGTAATAATCACATCTAATTATGGCAATATTTAATTGAAATATATCTAATGATGAAAAGTTTCGGCGTATTAAAGTACGAGTTTTTTTTTCTCCAACTACCTTTTATTCTGTTGGGGGAGGGGGGGACTGGGGGTGGTCAAACGATTGTGACCTTTCTGGTCGTCTGAGTAGCCTTTTGGGATCTTGCTAGCTCTGCATCTTTCACTTGCATTTTTCAGGAAACGATTCCAAGACGTTTCTCCCCAGTGGGATCGATCTTGGGTCTCTTCCAGACGAACCTAAGTTGAAACCAGTAAGTCATGGATATCTTAATTAGGAATCATAAAGTACCAGTTACACGATATAAGAAAAATTTAATTGTAAAGGAATACCTTTCAATAAGACTATTACTTTGTAAGATGAAATAAAATACTATCTTATTTGGAAACCTCTGTCTGTGCTTACTTGGAAGCTCGGTAGTTTTTAAGGTCTAAAATTCGATCTAGTATTAAGTATCTTGCGAGACCTTATTCTATATTTTGTTCTGGTTCTCTAACACTTCTTTTTAAGTTGTGATACATCCCTAGTTGGTTGTTGTACACTGTACAGTTTTTCTAGCGTGACATTAAGCCTTTAATAGTTGGCTTAAAATGATACATCATTTGGAATCACACCTCATCTTTAATAGTCATTTTAAAAATGACATAAATCTGCAATAACTGAAATGACAAAAATCTGCCAAAACTGAAATGATAAAAATCTGCAATACTTGCTTTGGGAGTTTGATGGTAAGTCGTTAATAGCTGTTTAAGAGTCTGGCATCAAGACTTTAATGGTATATATTTTTAGGCCATGACACAGAATTTTTAATAATTATTTTATAATTAGACATCAACACTTTACTTGTAAGTTTAAAACATAACATAGAGCCTTCATCAATTCTTTTTCATATGACGTTAAGACTTTAAAAAGTTGTTTTAGAATATATTAAGTCTTTAATAGCTGTTTTACAGTATGACAGCAGGTCATTAGTAGTTAGTTTAGTGTGGCACTAACTTTCTAATAATTATTTTAGTATGACATTGTCTTCATAGTAGTTTTAGAATATAACACATAATCTAATAGATATATTGAAATATAAAGCTAAAAATTTAATGGTTATATTAGATGTGACATGAACCTTTTATACTTGTACTTGACTGTGACATTAAGACTTCATACATGGTATGACGTTTAGTAATCAGGTAAATCGCCGCCATAAAAAATAATGTCATAATAAAAAAAAAACAGAAAAATAAAGAGCAATACAACTGGCAAAGTGATGACATTTTGAATAATGAAGGGTGTATTTGTCCTTTACTCACACCTTTTTCATAACAGCTTGACAGAACCCGAAGAGATAAGTTCCACTGTACAGACACAAAAGCAAAGTCTTTATGATGGAGATATGAAAAATCATATAAACAAAACAAAAAAAGACAGGGCAATCATATGAAGATTATGTTATATAGACAGATAGGCAGATAGTAGTAGTAGTAGTAGTAGGAGGAGGAGGAGGAGTAGTAGGGGAGGAGGAGGAGGAGGAGGAGGAGGGAGGAGGAGGAGGAGGAGGAGGAGGAGGAGGAGGAGGTTGGTTCGAAGTAAAGGTTTACAAAACTGGTAAAATTTTCACTAAGGAAACTAAATACATGCAAAAGAAAAGAACATTGTCACACATATGATTATATTCAAATAAAGATAAGGAAAAAGTTGAAACTCCTAAAAACACTCAATCTTTCAGTATGAGAACTTCGTCCCTATACCTCTTTAAGAATAATAGGTACTACTTCCACTTCAGCTTGCCATATTCCCTTAATTTACTTTTCTGTCATTTTTCTTCCTTTGTCCTTCACTCTTGTGTCCCATGGTATGGCTACATTTTTCAAGAACACTTTCTGGGTCTCTTTGTTTGCCAAGGTTAGGTCTGATCTTCAGCCTGCATCACGTGGTTAGTCCCTACATCATAGTCCTAGGATACCTTGATTTTTTTGCTTCTTGAGCTTTCTTCTAGTCCATTGTCATCTACCACTAAATTAACGACTAAAAACACCTAAAGTCACGGGACCCTACCTGATGAACACCAGACGAAATACATTCACTAAATTAACGACTAATGCATCTAAGGTCCCACCTAACGAACACTAGCAGAGATAAAGTCACTAAATTAAAGGGAAAAATCATCTAAGGTCCTACCTATGGAACACCGCACGAGGTGGGCTCAGTAATTAACGACTGTAAGCTTCTGAGTCCCGGAACACTACCCTGAGGAATGCCAGAACAGATGGCCTCACTAAATTAATAACATAAAGCACATAAGGTCCACCCTAGAGAACACCGCACAAGGTGGGCTCACTAAACTAAAGGCTTAAAGCATCTTAGGTCCCAGAACACTACCCTGAGGAACACCAGACGACATGCCCCATTAAAGTAGTGATTAAAAACATCTAAGGTCCCATCTAAGGAAGGCTAGGCAAGATTTTTCGGCTTAATAACATCAGCATCAACAACTCTGTTGATAGTGGCTGGAAAAAAAATTACTGAAATAAATTACGTAGCCCTCAACACCTGGGATCTGAAATTAATTTCGGTAGAAATGGTTTAAAACATCAACGATTACATATAAAATATCAACAAATCCTAGATCACATATTAATCTGTGAAAGACAGTACAAAACTCCTAGTAAATTCTTAACCGATACACCTACACTTGGACGTATTGGCAAAAACAAGAGCTACATTAGAAGTTTCCATAACATGTTATACATTTGTCAAGCACGCAGAAGAATGAAATATGTAAATTAGATAGATAGACAGGCAGATAGATATAGAGAGATACAGAAAGGAGAGAGAAGAAAATTTTCCCATAAACATTCGTCTTTCTATTGCAACGGGTCATCAACTCTCCTGAGGACAAGGTACAAAGTTTATGCCATTCCTTCCTCGCCGGTTATGGTGGTTGCTTCTCCAGGCATTTACTTTTCATTTACTTATTTATTAGGATTTTGCATTTCCTCTTTCGAAAGGACAATCACTCTTACGTGATTTGCTGATAAGTAATTTTTTCCGGCAACAATATTTTAATACATAACACAGAGTAATTGCTGATACGATTCCAGTTATGAAGTGACCTTATTCTAGGAAGCTAAAAAGGAATAGTGAATAGCTGTCTGTCAGTGATGGAGCTATTATAAATCATGAAGCTAAATTCATTCTTCTATGACCTGGTTAACTAAATAAAAAGAAGTTCCCGAGGTTGTAAAATGTAGACACAACAACAACAATACCTACAACAACAGAAACAAAGACAAAACGTTAAATTAAAACAAGAAAATGAGGAAAGAATGGACACATTTGCCTCTCTCGAGGCCATCGACCTCACATCAGCTTTTGCTCTAAACGAATTGAGTGAGATTTAAGAGCGTTTGTTGAATTCATTCCTTCTCTCTCTCTCTCTCTCTCTCTCTCTCTCTCTCTCTCTCTCTCTCTCTCTCTCTCTCTCTCTCTCTCTGCAGAATCTCAGAGGTAAGAAAGATGGTCATTCACCTCATAGACTCGTTTCATTATTTCCTAGACCTTAATATTGTATGCATTTATGTGAGCAGCTTGAGTTTGTGTGTGTGTTTGAGAGAGAGAGAGAGAGAGAGAGAGAGAGAGAGAGAGAGAGAGAGAGAGAGAGAGAGAGAGAGAGAGAAAGCTGGGGGAGGAGTGCAGAGAGGCTGAGACAAACGTTTTAAGTGTCACAATTCTGAAAACCTTCAATCAAATAGAATATCTTCTCTGCATCCTAGGCAAATGATGTTATGCTAAAAAAAAACTGTGCTTAAGAGCCGACGGCCAAATTCCAATGTTTTCCTTTGTCAGAAAACCATACATTGCGTCTCTTTTGTGGAAAGCCAGGGAAACATAACGAGCAAGAAGCTATGATGGGCGAGACGAAGGAAGCTGTGAACTTCCTCCCAGATAAGGAGACGAGATGCATTTCTGGATGAGTTTTTTGTTGGGGAGAAAACATCAGCGTTCGGAAAAGGCGATTAGCGTTGTGCTGGGAGAGATAGACAGGGTTGGAGTGAACCGTCTCCTCCCCTCTCTCTCTCTCTCTTTCTCTTTCTCTTCATAACCTCTCTCTCTTTCCTTTCCTCCCTCCCCCCTCGCTCGCTCTCTCCTACGGCCCAGCCCTGATGCGGTACTTCTCTGGCTGCCAGATCAACTTTCCATGTGTATTTCCTCAACTGAATTGAATGCGGTTTCTGCAACGCGGAGCATTCAACTGGACACTCCTCTGTCTAATGACAACCCAGGCCTAGGAGTACAGTCTCTCTGGAAGGGGAAGTTTAAAGGGGAAATCATCCATTGTCATTGCGGTGTTTTCTCCTCGAGCCAACGGGCGAGGTTTTGGGTGGGGCCCAGGTAAAAGCACGATGCCAGTTTTCTACTGACATATTCCTCTTATGCTCCGACCAGGGCACTGCAGTGGTTTTCCCGGGGATTTCGGTTCGTATGTGCAAGTGCCCCCAACCCCTCTCCCCCCCCCACCAACCAAACTCCCCCTCCCCTAAAAATATTATCTTCCTTCGATACGGAATCATTATTCGAAGTCATTAGATTCTTGAATGCGTCCTTTTCGCTTTCCCGGAGAGAAAGAGTAGCGTGTGACTTTCATTTGATAAAAATGGGTGATGCCGAAGAGAGAGAGAGAGAGAGAGAGAGAGAGAGAGAGAGAGAGAGAGAGAGAGAGAAGTATAGGTGTATTTGACCTGGGTTTCTCTCTCTCTCTCTCTCTCTCTCTCTCTCTCTCTCTCTCAAGACAACTTCATCTGTCTTCTGGGCGAGTTATTTGATTCCCAGAGGCATTCCATTAAGATCTGAAGGCTCGTCTTGCCTGACAGTCCAATAAAATTAAGACTAATTATCGAACTGAAGTTTTTCACTGAACCTCACCGACCGTACCAAACAGGAAAATTATTTTTCCCATGTCCCACTTTCGCTTCTGTGAGGCTAAGCCAGCATCCTCGCACCTCCTCCTACTTCTTCTCCTTTCCCTTTTCCTCGTATTCTTCCTCCTCCTCTTCCTCTTCCATTTCAGACGACCCCTCTTCCTCCTGTTCCTTTTCGTCCTCTAACAAATTCTGTATCGTCTCCCCAACAACAACGTCGCTCTGGTATTTCTTTTTTCATGTGACAGTAAGACTGTGGAGATTATTTATGTTTAATGTCTTTTCTTTATTAAATATCTTTCCGAATTTTGGTATGATTGTATAATTACATCAATTCCCTGTGCAAAAATTCTGCTTTAAGAATTACTTTCATACACACATATAAATATACATATATATGTATGTAGATAGACAGGTTGATAAATAGATAGAAAGAGAGGTGGGGATATATTAAAAATTCATTTTGGAATGTGGGTGACCCAATGCCCTTCTTTACTATTGCTGTGACCTGCCACCTGTGACTAACCACCGGGTACTTATTCACTGCTTAGGTCAGCAAGGGCACAAAGGACTCTTCAGGACACACGTCATTACGCGTTTCGCCTTGCGACATCGAACAATATTCCGTATTAATTACGCAGGGGAGTGACATACATGATTACACACACACGCGCACACACACACACACACACACACACACACACACACACACATATATATATATATATATATATATATATATATATATATATATATATACATATACATACATATATCTTCAATTATTTATATATACACATATATAATATATATATATATATATATAATATATATGTATATATATATGTCTAAATATAAAGATAAAGAAAACTCATTTTCTAATGCATGACCAGGCGTGTATTCGCTTCGCTCATAAGTGCCCGTGTGCATACTCCGTGAACCCCGGCTCGCGGGAGTTACACATAAGGAAAAAACATATACATTCCCGCACGCGCATACCTGAATACGTGTTTGTTTCCACTCGCATATGCATACCCGATGCACTTTGAACTCGCCTCCCTTGGGACTTCGGTGACAGGGCTGCTCGAGTCAAGTGGGACTTTTGGGGGTTTGCTATTGCCAAATATTTTTCAGGACCTTCAGAATGTTTTAGAGGAATTTCAGGGCAAAGAGAGTCTTTTTATCATTCTTTTTCCCCCCCGCTAATTTCTTTTTCATTTTTCTCTCTTAAGGCGTTCTCAGACATTTAAACTTTCGGTCATATTTTTGAAAAAGGAGGCTCTAGGAGTCTTAACGAGGAGAGTTAAAAATAATGTGAATACTGTTTTATAAAGAAAAAGTAAAAGAATATATATATATATATATATATATATATATATATATATATATATATATATATATATATATATATATATATATATATATATATATATATATATATATATATATATATATATATATATAAAATATGTGTGTGTGGGCGTAAGTGTTTGTTTACTGTCTTAATCAGAAAAGAACGAAAATGATCAATAAAGTTATATAAAATTAAGAAAATGCATAAAAAAAGGGCATGATTGTAAAAAAAAAAAAAAAGATTTTTGCTTGAAGGAACTTCAGCATCATAATTCCCTCGAAGCCTTTACAAAAAATAACCTCTAACCAGATAGAGAAGGATAAAATACAAAATCCAAAAATACACAACAGCATCCCCCCCGCACCACAAAATGAACAAAGCAAACTGTATTCTTCCCCTAAGCTTTTAAAAGAAAGAAATGAACGCCTAATTTTTGTCCTCTTTGTGGAATCATGTAATAAGACTTCTCGCAAGCCTTGTCTTTAAATTTTAACAAATGAGTTATCTATGGTACGTGTTGAATGAGAGAATCTCTCTCTCTCTCTCTCTCTCTCTCTCTCTCTCTCTCTCTCTCTCTCTCTCTCTCTCTCTAGTACTTATAAGACTATTTTTTTTCTAATAATCCAGTTTGTGCATGTGGATGTTCTCTGTGTTTATAATTAAACTGAACACAGATTAAAGTTGGTACTTCAGTAAGATAAGTTAAAAAAGAGGTGAATAGAAAGTCGAATACTGGAGATTTTCAGTAAAAATACTAATATTCATGTTGCTAGAGCAATGTTTATAAAGCCGCGGCCAACGAGTCTGGGGGCTTTCTCATCGTGCCCTGGCAAGCTACAGGTCAAAAGTACGTACAATTTCTTGACGCTAGGCTGACAGGGCACGATACTGAAAACTTCAGAAAGTATGTAGAAGCTTAATTCTTAGAGGCTGAAGACAGTCTGTAAATCTATTTTGACGAGCCTTGGACCTTTGCCCAAATTTTACTGACCTAGTTCCCAACTATAACGCACTTGTGAACATATTAATCCACCTGTTCTTTTCCTTTTTGCCATTCAATCACATATTCGTTTATTTTAATCTTGTTAAACTATATTCATTTTATTGGCTACTTTACACACTTTGACATGTTGGCACTCTATTCTATGGAAGACTGTCAGCAAGTTGTACAAAAGGGTTTTGGAATGATGCCTTTATGCATAGTTTAAAATAATAATAATAATAATAATAATAATAATAATAATAATAATAATAATAATAATAATACTCTGCCTTTTCCCGTGATACTACCTAACATTAGGCAACAACATATGCATATGCCAAAGTTTGGTCATTAAATGTACCCATTCTGCAGACGCATAATACATGTAATATATATATATATATATATATATATATATATATATATATATATATATATATATATATATATATATATATATATATCTATATATATATATATATATATATATATATATATATATATATATATACATATACACATAAACATACATATTATATATATATATGTATATATATAATATATATTACATGTATGAGTGCATCTGACTAATGGATGAATTATATATACATATATATATATATATATATATATATATATATATATATATATATATATATATATATAATATATATATATATATATATATATATATATATATATATATATATATATATATTTTTTTGGCCGTGCATTGCGATTATGAGAGCAAACTCGTATCGTTACAGGAAACGTAAATCTCGTAAAATAAAAAGTTCCCAAAACATGGCCATAAAAGCTCTTGCTAACAAAAATGTGGAATGTGTTGATGATTCAAATAAAAATTCCATTATTATATTATGAAAACAAGAGAGCAAAAAAATAAAAAAAAAAAACCTTGATTTGGAAAAACAGTCTTTGCCACATTCCTCTTTTATGGGGTCAATGCTACAAAATTTTTTTTCAAACGGGGTATAACACGTTGTGGATATGAATGCAAAATCGCAATAAACTGCAATTTGCTTTCAGTACAGTAATACTGTAAGATGTGTTCGCACATATGACAACTGTAAAGCAGAGGCAAAGGAAAGGGTAAGATTTTTAATCATTAGGTTTTATATGTGATGTGCCTGTTTTTTTTAAGGTACCATAAATATATTAAATCAATCAACTGAATACACTGCGATTATGACTTATCAAGGGAGTACTGATCTAATCTGTCATCCGCAAGGCAGAAATACTTCGTTGTTCATAATGCTGTACGCAAAACAGCAATGCTATAGAGACTTAATGTAACCCATATAGTTATATTAATAAACATCTTGGAAAATACCTTGAGTGTCGATCACTTCTGATGTGGCATATTTTTTCTCCTTTGGAGTATGAGACAGAACCTTCCAAAACAACATGTTCTTATATAGGGACGTTATTTTGAACTCTGTCCAGAGCTTCACAGTTCGCACTGAATTACTGCTATGAAATTTAATGCATTTTGTCTTTACTGCGCCGTTGAATCGCAGAATAAACGAGTGCCTCCAATAATAAAGAAATAACTGTTAACGAAAGAAACAGAAAGTGTGTCTCTAAACATTAAAAAGAAAGTGTTATCAAAACAAATCGATGAGCAGACTCTATCTTGTAAGATAAAGAACTTAATAGAATAGACATAAGAAAAAAAATAATATATATATATATATATATATATATATATATATATGTATATATATATATATATATATATATATATATATATATATATATATATATATATATATATATATATATGAAAATGAACGACAGGTGTTAATATTCTGAAAACTTTAAAATTAACTGGCATTCGTTTACCACTGAAAGTCTGGTTTTTTAAGAAAAAATTTTTCCTTTATCAGAAAGCCACACTGCGAAGTATGAGAAAAATAATGGAAGAGGACGAGAGCCTCTCAGTGCGTGATTAAGGACAATCTCTTCGAAGCCTGTAGTCATTTTCCAACGGCAAATCCTTATTGCGAGTGAGATGGACACCCGGCGGAAGTCAAGGGATGCGAACAAAAGAACCCAGGAAGCAGGAGGAAATGGGATCGAGAATAAAAATAGAATGAGAGTTACCTGGAGATTGTGAATGTCTTGCACATTCATACTTGAATAACTGAAACTAAAGATAAAGATATATATATATATATATATATATATATATATATATATATATATATATATATATATATATATATATATATACTAAGAAATCACAAAAGTACGACCATTGATTTTGTTTATTACCTGAAGCCACTGGGAAAGTTCAGATTGAAACGACAGAGTGCCAAGTACTTTCGTGTATTTTAACAAATCTTCGGGGCACAAAGTCTTCAAAAGCTTTTGAAAAATGGATCAGAAAAGTAGCAGTCAAGTTTGCTAGGTCTTAATTATATGGTTGGCATTAGCCGGTAGGACATCTTTATTTGTAAGCGACGAATGTACCATGAAAAATCTTGCAATCATTCAGCATTACATTTTAGAGAAGTCCGTTGTTAACTGGCCCTTTCCTAGGGGGGCAAATCTGAAAATTAGGTTGCGGGAAGCTTTTGGTTGACAGAACACTGTTGTCTTGGTCTTGAAGTAAACATCCCTTAAAACATATTATATTTCTGACGACATTTAAATTTAATGCCTTTTTTATAACCTTCAGGATAGAATACCCAAGGAACATCGATTATAATTTCACTTCCTTTTGGCACCATCACATTTAATTAACACCAGTTCCTCACATCACGCTGCACTATGCATTATAACACTCGAGTAACGTTATTAAGCAAAATTAATTGCGGCACTTAACCCTGTAAATATGGAGAGGCCATCGACCTCCACTTTCTTATCAGCTGCTTCGTGATGAAGACCCATTTCGAGATAAGGGGCCCTCGTCCCAGATACTGAGGCTTTTTGTAAGGGGAACTTACTTTTAATATCGCTTCTCTTTTTTTTATATTTGGTCTCTCTTGGTTTGGGTGTTTGTTCATTTTTTCTTTCCAATTATGCGGGATATATTTTATTCTTCATGTACCCACCGATATTTCTACAAAAGTATCTTATATATATATATATATATATATATATATATATATATATATATATATATATATATATATATATATATATATATATATATATATATATATATATATATATATATATATATATATATATATATATATATATATACATATAATATGTACAAAACACAAAGCGCATGAACAACTTGCACTTTACTATGAGAAATAACGTTTCATCATGTAAAGATTAAATAGTTCTTACTCAATAAAAACAGCACACTGTTTCGCTTAAGAAAAGTGTATATTAAATAAACAGGCATATCTGTTAAAGCTACTCTCTCCTCTCTCTCATTCATAGTTTTCTATTTTCCGATATACATGATATTTGTTCGAAAGAAGATCTTGTGGTTTACTGCTAATTTTATCCATTCACACACACACACACACACATATATATATATATATATATATATATATATATATATATATATATATATATATATATATATATATATATATATATATATATATATGTGTGTGTGTGTGTGTAATAAGACCAGTGATTTGTACTTCTAAGACCCAGTGATATACTTCTATCTATCTATCTATCTATCTGAAATTCAATGTCCCTATCATACCGCAGTCTTGTTATTATAATAAAGAATTAAGAGCCTGAAGTTTACTGTTCCCTTTTTTCTGATTCCAGCTAAAAGCTGAGAAAGATGAAGGGAGGAAAAGAAAATGGGAATCGAGCTTCGGTTTGTTTTGGTAATTACCAATTCCCTCGCGTCTCCCGTTCCTTGCGCTTTCCTGCAACAATCCTTCTCTTTTTTTTTCTACTCAATCCTTCCTTCCTTCCACTCCGTTTTTATTTTTCTCCCTTTTTGTTTTACTTCCTTCATTCCTGTCCCCTTTTCAAGATCCTGTTCTCCTGTATTTTACTTTTTTTCTTCATTGTATGTTCCATTTTCCTCATTCTATTTCAAATTTTCCTGGTTTCCTTCACGGGCTTTTCACTCTTTTCCTCTCATTCCATCCGAATTATCACTTGTTCGTCTTTTACTTCTTTTGTTTCTCTTGTGTCTTCTCTCCTTCTCGTTCGCTTAACTGTATTAGCTACTCCTTTCCCCCAATTCAGTTTGCTCTCTGCTCCTAAATCTGGTTTCCGTCCCTTTTTCTTATCTCTCAAGTTAATGACACCTCCTTTTTACTTCATTTATCCTCCTGTGATCGGTTACTCCTGTTTTATTAGGTTACTTTTCGTCTGATGTTCCAGATGTCTGTAGGGCCCTCTACTGTAGAGTGAAGAATTGGTGTTTTGTGCAATCCAACAGAATTTTCAGTTTCCTGCTACAAGAAGCCCATTGTCAAAGGGAACTATGATGCATATTGGAAAAGAGCGACTTGAAGGAACCCAAGTCTACACATTTTGAAGAAAAACGTTATTAAATGTAAGTTTCACTTTTATTATTCACAGAAGAGAAATGTAGCCTGTTTGGGCTCTTCTAAGTAGTGAAAGACTTGTCTTTTAAGAGAACCAAGACCATGGCATCGAAAGAGAAAAGGTCTCGCAAAATCCAACGGCTTATTGGAATGACCGACTCGTGAATTCAGGATCTTCATCAATAAAAACGAGGAGAAGGGGCCTGACATACATTCACAGCAACAGAGAAGCCAAGTAAAATGAAAGAAAGTACTTTCAAAAGCGAGATTAATTTAAACCAGACTCTTCAGTTTTTTGGTTAAGTCTTGTGATTTTTCTCTTTTATGAAAATATTCTAGCAAAAAAAAAAAATCCTTCTCTAGCAAACACACACACGTACACACAGACTGTAATTTCAAAATTGAGTGCTTTCATAATATCTTCAAAATAAATTGAGAGATTATTATGATTCGTTTCACAGACCCTGAAATAGGCATCTGAAAGTTGTATCACTTCAAAATTGGGAGTAAACAGAAAACACCGTCTACACACATACAATGCTGATTAATTTTGCCGGCAAACTATTCAGTAAACTTTCATGTCACTCACGTCTCTAAATAACACCTGAAGCACGGCCAGTTTTTATTAACGTCTTTCACTTCAAGGACCTTTTCTTCATTAATCTTGGCTAAGGTAATTCATTTCCTTTACGTTAAATTTGCCTTGAACGCCTCTTGGTCTCAAATCATGATCTATACAATCCTTTCCTTGAACACGGTTCTACGATTCATCCTTTTTAAAAGAACAGTAAGATTGCATTTGCAGGTTAACTACGGACTAAAAATAAACTGATAGGCCTTCCTTCAACCAGGGAAAAAGTAATTCGCTACGTTGCACGTATCTTCCTTATCCTGAATATACTGTAACTTCTCGCAGAGTTTATTCTACAGTGGCTATACCATACCCAGGTTTCGTTTCTCTGCGGTATACCGCAGCTCACTGTTCCTTTAGCAATTTTTCACAAATTAAAACTAATCAATTTCAATCTTCTCTTGTATCCCCGTTATTCATTATACAAACGACATAATATATGGCCACCCTTCCAACAGCTGTGTTGGAGGTATCGCGGTTCGCGTGCGCATAGCTACTTTGTTTGATGTCGACAAAGGAGTAATACGAGTTCTCCTTTGAGACACATTGGCGGCAAATTGCTTTGTAAACGAATTTCCGCTCTAGGTAAGGAGGATAGTGATTACCTTTGATGCAGCCAGGTTTTATTTGTTTGTTTGCCTGCCGTCAAGGCGTTCATTAGAATCTGGTATCCTTTCTACTTTTCATGCGTTGAAATTGTGACTTGAGTTTTTATTTCAATTTACCGAAAAGAAATGCAGTTATTATTTATATATTTGTTCTTTCTAAATACATCGATTATGATAATCGAAAAGCTCTATAAAATTTTCTGAAAGGGGAAGTATTACTGTAAGGTTTATTGTCCCATACTAAAATGTACAATAGATTCTTGAATTCTTTATAATTTTCATGCATTGAAATGATGAGTTCATTTATCATTTTAAATCTGCCAAAAAAGAAATGTAATTGCTACTTAAATAATAGTACTTTCTAAATACAAAATTTATAATAAGTGAAAAGCTCTTTAGAACTTTCTTAAAGGGAAAGCATTACTGTAAGGTGTACTGTCCCTTTCTGAGATTTAAAAATCTCGATGAACATTCACTGCCCACAGGAAGAGCCCCTGTCATCTTTGCTTGAAAACAATGCCATCAATCATCTCCTCTCTATTAATACAAGTCCGTCACCGTCTTCCTTCCACTCTCATTATTATTTACTCTCCTCTTCCCGACTCATCTCCTTCTCCTGCACAATGTATCGAAAGTTTTTCATCCCGAGTTTCCCCGCAATTCTCGTCATCATCTATCAGATGACTTTTATCTAATCTCTCTCTCTCTCTCCCTGGTTCTTGTGCAGTTGAATTGTGGCCCGTTGTAATTTTCATTACTTTCATTCCTCACGTTCCTCGTTGTTTACATTTTGGAATAGTGGGACGAGTAAGGTCTGTTTGCCTGAATGAATAAATAAGTAAATGGATGGGTTTTCATCAGGGAAGCATATAACTGTTTTTTCATGAACTGCTAGATACAAAACTAATTATGTTACCATATTGTGTTTTTTTTTTTTTGTATCGTAAGAGACACCCAATTGTTCATAAACGAATATTCACTCTCTCTCTCTCTCTCTCTCTCTCTCTCTCTCTCTCTATATGTCTATATATCTATATATATATATCTCTCTATCTCTCTATATATATATATATATATATATATATATATATATATAATATATATATATATGTATATATATATATGTATATATATGCATATGTATACATGCCAAATTTTAGGCACCCAAAATTGTGTCACATACTGGCACGTGCCAGAATACGTGCCAGAATTTTGGGCCCCTAAAATTCTGGCACGTATTCTTGAACGTGCCAGAATACGTACCAGAATTTTAGGTGCCTAAAATTCTGGCACGTGCCAGAATACATGCCAGAATTTTGGACGCCCAAAATTCTGGCACATTATATATATATATATATATATATATATATATATATATATATATATATATATATATATATATATATATATATATATATATATATAGATAGAGAGAGAGAGAGAGAGAGAGAGAGAGAGAGAGGGGGAAGACTGCTAATATAATTACGTCTCACGTCTTGGTGTTATGACCTTATCGAATTAACATGGGACATTGAAATGCTGAATAAACGGTTCGTTCCGAGTAAAGAGCTCTTGACCATAGGTACTCCAGTGGAAACTTGTCAGGTTCAGATCATGGAAAATTAATTTCGATGACCAACACTGACCAATGAACATTATTACTCGCCTGTAACCGTTAGGGGAGAAGCCTCATTAGTTCAAGAGCCGATAGGTCAGAGGTCACCGTCGAGAGAAAGCAGTTTGCTTTAAATGTTTTTTTTTTTCTTTGTTTTATCTTGCGTTCGCCTTTTCCCGTTCACGACATTGCTTATTATTTTGTCTTTCCTTTTTGTAATTTCTCATATTTAATTTTTGTGTTTCGTCTCAGTTTCATGCTTTGTTTCATCTTCCTCTTCAAGGTTAATGCTCATTTTTTTCCTCTTTGTAATTTCTCCTTTCTTTCTTTTGTCACAGATGTTTTACTTCTTTATTCTTTTAATTTTTGTTTCTTCTTCCTGCTCCAGGTGTTGATAATTTTTTTTTGTTTTTCCCCTTTCATCTATATGTGCCACACGAGTTTTTTTATTTGTTCCTTTCATTTATTATTGTATAATCTTATTCCTTACATTTATTATCAAAGAGGCTTCGATCCTCGTATTGTAGAAAACTCTTAAACCCTCTGAAACACGACGTGCGAAATTTCGCAATCGGTAAAAAAAAAAAAAAACGAGAAAAAAAAACAAGAGAAAAAATGTTCAAAGCAATAAGTCTCAAATCACATCACACTGCAAGCCGCGCCTTCATCAAATCGAATTCCCTCCGGTAATGTCAGGACATCTGACGCAAACCCGTGCCTGTGGAAGATGCAAATGATGTCACTGCGACGTCATGAGACCCGACATCAAAAGATTAGATCCTGCGATTCCCAAAATTTACCCGGGGACGGTGGGGGAGTCGGGGATTAAATGGTATTTGGCAACCGAGGGCAATCTAATTGGGATATTCTGTCACATATAGTTGATGTAAACAATAGGGTTTGATGACTCTTAACATCAAATGAACCTATATCATGTATTACGTCAAAGACTTCTGTTGTGTAGTGCTTTTATAATAGCTGGAAATAACTGGAACAAGAGCCATTCCTATTTGAGAAAGTGATTAGAGAATTAATGTCATCTTTAATGACATAATCGACATGTGTCCCCTCTGAGGAAAACGATATTCAGCAACTGCAAATTAATTTCTAGATTAAAATAAACGCGGTCACATCACTTTGAGGAATTGGCGAATGAATCATGAAAACATTATCTATGAAGCCAAGCAATGGAACACTTTCGGCCATTCAGCCCTTAAGATGGTAAAAAGATGGCGCTTGAGTGGTTGGATAGCAAGAAAAAGATAAAAAAAATAAATGAGAGGAAGTACACGGATCTAAAGATGAACCTGGGAGAAAACACCACAGTTGCACTAAGAAGTAATAGTTAGAGAGGTTGGCCAGCAAGATGGAAGACAGGAGTTGGAATGGATGTAAAGTACAATGCTGAAAAAGGGTACCGTATAGCCAAGGGCTGAAGGGACGCTGCAAACATCTTTAGTAATGCCTACAGTGTAGAGCGTGAGGTGCACTGACGGGACAATGCCCCAACTGGTACAAGCACAGTATTGAATTAACTGTTTTGCAAATTAGTAAGGAGACGCAAGCAGTACCGTTTCCTGATTGCCCACTAATCAAAATCACCACTTCATCTACAAAGTTCAGAGGATCTGGGTGGTCTAAATGTAACTGTTTTACATCAAATGAAGTGATCCCAACTAAATGGGTAATATTCTTCTACCAAAGATGGTTATGATATAAAGTTTGTGTTTATGCTTGTAAATGTAAGTCTATGCACTGGTGCGTATAACTGTACGTGTTCTATCCAAACAAAACATACAAAGAAAAATGGGTGTATATTATTTATCGAAGCAACAATGAGCTTAGAGCTTGTATTCCCTTGCTGTTTATACACTTCGCCCCATACCTAACATACAATTAACAATAAAGACAATAAAAACAGAAGCGGTTAAACATAACTCGTCTGTACATGTGCACGTTTGTGAGACATTGAAAATAATCGGTTATTTCACCTTAAATCAATTTCTAGATTTTCAGTTCACATTAATTTCATGAATCATACATTCAAAAGCTCACCACGAAAGGCTTGATGCGTAAAATAATTGAAAGAATATAGATTTATGGCATCAGAGTTGCAAAATAGCTCAACGTTTACACTTTCAAACAACATAAATGGAAATATTAATCTTTGCAGTCTGTCTCACCTTTTGTTTAATACATTCGGCTGTCTTTCGTGACAGTAATCTTTCCCGTACGCCTGTAATCCCTTATCCGGTGCTGCCAAAGTAGATATGAACAGGAAACAGAAAATATCCCATTTCCTTTTCTTGCAATTTAACAACCACCTAAACAGAGGGAGACGACATTCGCATCGATCAAGTTTCAACTTTGATCATTAAAAAAATCTTCAAGAACTATGAATGCTGATTTCGCAACTTCTCTTTATTATAATTAGCGATGAGATCCTGTTTCGAATCATTTTTCACAGCAAACAAAGTGATTGCTCAAGGCCTGTTAATATTGAACTCTAATTTATTCAATGGAGGGTTCCCAAAATTTTTACAAAATTTATTATTTTACAAGCACGGTCATTTGCCAAATGATGGGCCGACGTTTACGTGTAACACTTTATTACTAAAGTTTTTTCATTGATTTCTTCTTAAAAATCAAATAAAACTAAAAGATTTTCTAGAGAGGCTGACTAGCGATATTGATGGCTGTTTCTTAGTATTCATGTTAAACGCAATTTCTTATAGTTTCGCTACATTTAAAGCATATTGCTTAATCATATACACGGAATTTATTATAGTTTCGCTACACTTAAAGCTTATAGCTTAGTCACATACTGAACACTTATTTGCTATTTCCTTTACCTAAGGGCATTTAGTTTCAAAGACAGTTTCAATACCCATGCATGATACACATGACCTTTGAAATATGGTAAGATATATGTAATTGAAAAATACAGTGAGAGAGCAAGAAAACTAGCAATTTACGAAATGATGCAAATAATTTTTAAAGTAATGGCAAACGAACAAAATTCATCATGGTAAGATTAATGGGATATTTCTCATGTTGGTAATTTTGTTATCAAAATATGAATCTAGTTATTAAATGGACTTTTTTCTTGGTAATTTGTATACATATATTTTCTCTCAAAATAACTTCCGACAGAAAATCATACCTGACGTAATATGTTCACAATTACTGTCAACGTCTGCCCTGAACATCAAAGGCTCACGCGTGATAAAACTGAAGCCTTCATGATTAGTTAGGAAATAAAAATGAACTAATGAGGAAAACATCGTTAAGAGGTAAACACTAAGAGCACAAACACTTATGTCCTTTTTATCCTCTGTTGATTATAACCTAGAATTTTTCTCATCGTATGACAAGACATATTGTCATTCTTATTCCCTTGTTCTACTGTTTCGTTCACCTAATAATTTCTTTGGTGGAGTATACGTTAAATTTATATCATATCTTATCTTTGGAAGACAGCTGTCGTGTGATGCTTTCACAAATCATATCTGAATCTCTAAATCTGACAAGTCTGAAGCTGGGCCTGTATTTACTAGTTTGACTCTTGGATATTAAAGTTTACCGATTTTATTTCACTGAAAAAAACATTCTTTCTCCTTCTAATATTATTGTGTCAGCTTGCATTTCTTTTAGTCATCTGGACATATGCATACTGCTGATTTTCACATATATGCAGCCCAGTATTCTTACTTTTTTTTTTTTGCTGACGCTTAATGTCATCCTTCTCCAACAAATTAGTTCCACTCTTTCTCGGGTCTCTTCGACAATTTCTGTAACTCCTTCCTTAATGTTATTACCAACCCCATCTACTCAAAGCCTAGTAATTTTGGGGAGATCCATTAGATGATCATTGCTCACGTACCGGAAACTGACCTGGCATTTATATTTTTTTCCCTCCACCCATCGTTTTAACAATATTAGAGACAAAGTAACATAATTCATTAGTTCTTTCCTTCTCCTGCTAAGAAGTACATGAGATACTTTCCTCCCAAAAAGTAATCCAGCATGATCTCGAAAAACATTCTATTGCTAAATAAGCCAATGATTTGTTGCTTTTTTACCTTATTCCAAATGCTTATACTTGACCTAACTCTTGGGAACACAAACTGGTTTAATTTATTCCCTGGAAGATGGTAAATCCATCGCTCCAAAACTGCTTATGCACCTTTACCTTCAGCTTTGGCTCCAGTGTTTGACGGGACTTGTATCTAACGCCTGTTTCATATGGCACCTTGTATAACTTCCTTTCAAACTATCTAAAGGGTTCAACATGGGAAGATCTTCTGGAGATTTATGTTAATTTCTTCAAGGAGCTTGGTCATTCCTTCTGCGAGATTCATCTTTTAACCAGTTTAACAAAATCTGGCACTGAGAGCTTTCGACTCCATTAAATGTAATTTTGATGGGTGCTCATCACTTAGACCCAAGCGTAGGAAAAACATGCGCGTATATATTTTTCTATCAGAACAGCTTATGCTAATTCCTATACAGATAATCAAACTAGTGCTGACTTAATGAATTATCTGACTATTTATCAATTTAAATCCAACTTCATCATCATATTAATAAAAATCGCCTAAGCAATTAAAAGGAAAGTCATGATCAGCTACTCCGGATAACAACTGCCTCCTGTTCATCTTGATGTAACTCCACTGGCAAATCTAATTAAAATCTGTTATTCATTACATGCTATCTTTTGCATTACAGCAGTTAAGCAAGGGTTCTAATTAAAAATAATGACATCACTTAGCTGTAACTATGGCGAAGCCACCGACCCCCATTTTCTTATCAGCTGCTTCGTGATAAAGACCCATTTCGAGTTAGGGGACCCTCGCCCCCGAGAGCAACTTTAACAAAGGGGGACTTGCTTCTAATAACGCTTTGTGTCATTTACGTCTTTTTTCTCTTTGCTTTTCTCTTGGTTGTGATAGACCCTCGTTAAGGTTCTCAGCTTTCCACGCGAGACCAGCTTTTCCAAGCATAACTTTGATTCACACATTACTAAAGAAAAGATTGTTTTGGATTTGTAAATGCATACATCATATGTATGTATATATATATATGTATATGTGTGTATGAATATATATATATATATATATATATATATATATATCTATAATATATATATATATATGTATGTATATACATATGTATGAATATATATATATATATATACGTATATACATGTGTATGTACGTATGTAAATGTGTATGCATTTGTATACATATACATATATATAGATATAGATAGACAGATAGATAGATAGATAGATAGATAGATAGATAGATAGATAGATAGATAGATAGATAATTGAATAAACTAATTTTGCTAAATAATGGGTCCTCATAGTCCAGGGGTTAGAACACTCTCCTCACCAGCAAGGAGGGCAAGGATTGATTCCCGATTGGGGCAGCCACGTTTGACCGCAGCCTGCTGAACCCCATGAGTGCTCTCTATTGACCTAAGCACCTGGATAATATTTTTAATAATTAGAATGATTAAGGGAATGGGGCTACGAACCTCATCCAAAAAAACAGGCAAGACATTGCCCACGTATATTAAGTTTGTTTTGCTTTTCAGTTTTTATCGAGAGCACCTCATGACAAAAGCATTTCTCCAAGGACGGTAATATCTCGTCATATAAATACACATTATTATTATTATTATTATTATTATTATTATTATTATTATTATTATTATTATTATTATTTAGCAGATGAAACCTATTCATATGGAACAAGCCCACAGGGGCCACTGACTTGAAATTTCAGTTTCCAAAGACTATGGTGTTCATTAGGAAGAAGTAAGAGGAAGTAAAGGGTAATTTGGAAAGATGAGATCCAACTTATAAAAAAGAAAAAAAGTAAATTAATAAATAGATAAATATATAAAAATGTATTAAAATGCAAGGAGAATAGTATCAGGGTCGTGATGCATTGCATTTTCGCTTGAACTTCTGAAGTTCCAACTGCACGACATCCTCTGGGAGGCTGTTCCACAAACGCTTTTGTATATTCCACTCTTAATAATTGCGAAATATATACATTTTCATATCGCTTGATTGCGGGGCAGTGATGAGTCACCCTTTGTGTGTTGAAGGTATTAGTGAGCGATCACGTCTCCTTCATTTTAGATTATGCAAATATTTTAAGGGTTGTGTATATAAGCTTTTTGCTTAATATAAGAGCTCTAATATATTTTCAAAACCTGGCGTCCTATCTCTCTCTCTCTCTCTCTCTCTCTCTCTCTCTCTCTCTCTCTCTCTCTCTCTCTCTCATATATAAGCTTTTGTAATGTAAGAGCTCTATTTCTCTCTCTCTCTCTCTCTCTCTCTCTCTCTCTCTCTCTCTATCTGTAGTGTATATAAGCTTTTACTTGATATAAGAGCTCTAATATATTTTTCAAAACCTGACGTCATATCTCTCTCTCTCTCTCTCTCTCTCTCTCTCTCTCTCTCTCTCTCTCTCTCTCTCTCTCTCTCTCTCTCTCTCTCTCTCTCGCATATATAAGCTTTTTGCTTAATGTAAGAGCTCTATTTCCAAAACCTGGTTCTTCTCTCTCTCTCTCTCTCTCTCTCTCTCTCTCTCTCTCTCTCTCTCTCTCTCTATCTGTAGTGTATATAAGCTTTTTACTTGATATAAGAGCTCTAATATATTTTCAAAACCTGGCGTCATCTCTCTCTCTCTCTCTCTCTCTCTCTCTCTCTCTCTCTCTCTCTCTCTCTCTCTGTAGTGTATATAAGCTTTTTGCTTAATATAAGAACTCTAATATATTTTCAAAACCTCTCTCTCTCTCTCTCTCTCTCTCTCTCTCTCTCTCTCTCTCTCTGTAGTGTATATAAGCTTTTTGCTTAACATAAGAGTTCTAATATATTTCCAAAACCTAGGGTCTCTCTCTCTCTCTCTCTCTCTCTCTCTCTCTCTCTCTCTCTCTCTCTCTTAATTTCAATGCTGGGTACTATTTGCTGAAAAACTGTTATTCGCTGATGAATTAAGACCCTTTGGTTCAGTGTTAATCAGCTGTTAATGAACAAAAACTTTAATGATTTCTTCAAAAGAGAACGTAAATTGGTATTAAACAATAGTTCTTTTTGATAATTATGTATTCTCTTCTATCTCACTTTCCTTACGATTTTCTCTCTCTCTCTCTCTCTCTCTCTCTCTCTCTCTCTCTCTCTCTTCTCTCTCTTGTATCTCTTGTCCTTCCTTCACCCGTCCCGTTATTCTTGGTTTCTTCTAAATTCTCAACTTCCATTCTTATCTCCTTCTGCGTCAGTTCTCTACAATTCTCTCCACTGCTATATTTTCCACTCCCCTCTGCCTTCCTCTTTCTTTCCATTTCCACCTTTATTTTAATTATATTGTTGTTCATTAAGCCTTTCCTTCACTTCCTCATTTTTCTCATCCTCCTTCTACGCTCCTTTCATATCTGCTTTTCCTTCTCGTACTCGTAGCCAATATCATCATTTTCTTGTTCTGTTTCCCTTCCTGCTTTTCCTCCTGTTCTATCTCCTTCATCCCTTACCGTCCCTCTGTTCCTCTTGCTACTTTCCATCTGCTCCTCTGCCCCTCTCCCTAAATTCAATTTCCTCCAGAACTCTCTTCTCTTCATTCCGGTTTTCTTCGCCTTTCTTATCTGCTTAAGACGATATCACACCTTTCCTTTCCCTCTATTATCATCTTTGTATACTTCTTTCACTGTCTTTATTGTCGTTGGTTTATTTCATTCGAAAGATGTCGTCTGTCCATCGATCATTCCAAGTCGTTCGTTGTGGCATGTACGTTACTCTCGCATTTCATGTGGTGCTGGAGTAGACAGCCCGTCACATCACTGATTTCGTGGAATCATACTCTTCTTGACATGTCATTTTTAACCGAAAAGGAAGGAATAATTGTAATATTTAGTGAAACCTTTCTATGCGAAGACGAGCCCAGACATGCAACTGAATACGCGTTTTATTTTGGGTCTTGGAAAAGAATGATTTCGACTGAAGAAAGGGGCGACTCTCACAGGGAAGTATAGAAATCTAGAAGCATAAATGTAACTGAAGAATTCCGGAGCTTATCAGTATAGCTGACCAACGATTTCACAATCATCAGCTGAGAGGTTGAGAAAGAAATGGTTAAGGATGCTAAATGGAAATGATTGAATGATTTATGAAATTTAGGTTGTTAAATCAAGCACTGGGGCATTTTCAGCCATTCAGTGCTTGATGCAGTGAAAAAAGGGAGTTAGAACGGTTAGACAGCAAGATAATGAGATTCAGAAGCTAAAGGAAATGACGTACGAGGATCTAAAAGTAGAAATGGGAGAAAACAAAAAAATTGCAACAAGAAGTAATAGTAAGAGGGGCTGGACAGCAAGACTGAAGAAAAGGAAGCGGTAAAGGAGATAAAGTAAGACTGAAGAGTGGGTGCAGCTAGGGCGGAAGGGGTGCTGCAAGCATCTTTTTTAGTATGCCTACAGTGCACCTCGTGAGATACAATGACGGCAATACATCCCCACGGAGAGATAAGGAAAAGATAAAGATAATGCGACAATAAGACAAGGATTTCTGGCCTCTTTTTTATAAGATGAATTTTTTACAATGAAAACATAGACGCCTTATTAAGCAAAAAAATTGTACTTTTTTGTAGAGATGCTGCTCAGCTGATTAGAGATCAACAGACTAATCCCTATTGAGCGTATCTCATCAGTTTTGTTAATAACATAATTTTCAGGCGAAATACTAAGCCTCTTTATCTTTATAGTCTTATTAACAACTATTTTGTTTGCTACGCTGACAGAACTCTAGCCAGTAATAAAGCTGAAAATTCAAGCCTCTTAACAGGCCTACCGTAACCAGAAATTTAAAATTGGTGGTGACTGCGAGTCTACAAAACACTTTGATATTAATTTTTGTGTTAATAGATCAGTGGACTGGTGTCTCATTAGGGACTAATATCTCATTACGATTAAGTTTTAGAGTTTTACGTTACGTGAGACATTTATGAGAATTTCAGAAATAATGTCACATGATTATGGTACCATCTTTAAACGCGCATTAACTGTTAAGTATAAAGATCTGACCATTTTTCGCGCACTGAAACCAGGCCGAGTTCTTCAAAGACTTTCTAACCACCAAAAGCTTAACTTCTGCAGGTCACCCATGGATGTTTCAGCCAAATTTAATCACAAATCAAAGAGTAAGGAACTAACTCTCTTTTTGTCGCCTTCCAATTCATTATTACTGTCATCGATGCATTTTGATGTGCAGCCTATGTGCAAATTCTGTAGAGCATTATTTTGTGATTATGCTAAAAGGATTACGGAAGCTTAGAAATTGGGTATCATATTTTTTAATTTAATATGCTTTATTATTTGCTTTCTTTATCAGAACTCTTCCATGTTTCTTTTACTTGTGAATATTACCCTAATACAACCATTCTCCAGAAACATTAAAAAAAATTATTTATGTATAACCGAAAACTGATAGAAGAGAATCATTAAAATCCAAGCATTTGATCTCGAATGTGCAATTTCAGATATCGCCTGCATGTAATTGAATTCCCTTCAGAGAAGTCTCGGTATCACACACACAAACGCGTCTCCCTGGAAGATGCAAATGTTGCCACAGTGACATCGGGAAACCCAGCATCAAAAGATTAATCCCTGTGATCAACGCAAATCATACAAGGTCGTGTGTAAAGATCGTAAAGATCTTTGGAATATGAGGTGGCAAAAGTCGTCAACATCCCTTCCACGGATCATATTATTATTATTATTATTATTATTATTATTACTATTATTATTATTATTATTATTATTATTATTATTATTATTATTATTATTATTATTTTATTTCCAGTGGAATCCGATTATAATCGATTCACTGGAAGTTTAACTCCTCCTGAAGAATCACATTGGCGTTACTCCCCAGTTGCAGTAACAACTTGAAAAACTGTTATAGGGAAAATAGAAAGACTCTGTACAAGATCAATGCAGCGATTTCTTTCAATAATACTTGCTTGAAATCTCTCCCAATATTATTATTATAATTATTATTATTATTATTATTATTATGTTATTATTATTATTATTATTATTATTATTATTATTCAGAAGATGAAATATATTCATATGAACAAGCCCCACAGGGCTACTGACGAAATCAAGCTTCCAAAGAATATGGTGTTCATTAGGAAGAAGTAAAAATACAGAAAGAAGAGATCCTACTTATTAAAAACGATAAAAAATAAATCAATAAATTAACAAATCGATAAAAATGTTTTAAAATGCAAGGAGGATAGTATTAGGGTAGTAGTAATGCATTGTACCTTCGCTTGAACTTCCGAAGTTCCAATTGCACGACATTCTCTGGGAGGCTGTTCCACAGATTCTTTCAAGGGATTTTGCATCAACAAGCGATATTATTTTCGGCATGCCATGTGCTGGAGATTAATTCTTTCGAGATTTTTTTCTTTAGTATGGTAAAAATATTCATGATACATATTGGTAATCCAAAACCGCATGAAAATATATTTTAGGAGTGCAAGCAAGGTGACCCGCACATACAAGTGGGTGTTTATACCGTATGTTTTTAAGCGAAAACACACATATGCATTCAAAACATATGTTCGTATATGACTCCATCGAGCATTACATATCATGGTGTACACCCATCTTTTATGCCAAATCATTCTCATATTCATTCAAAACATGTCTTTGCATGCCATGGCTCCATCGAGCATTACAGATCATGGTGTGAGCCCAACCAGTAACTCCTAACATTGTCTCACTTTCTTGCACTTCCTCCACCAATTTCCGATGCCCTCTCTGACCCTCTATCTCAAAAGACGACAGTTCTGGACATTTTCTTCATTTATCACAGACTCATGAAGTCTGAGTCGCGCTATATACTCACGAGAATACTGACCGTAAATACTGGACTGTTTATTTTTATTTTTATTTTTTTTTTAATTAAATTTTTTTTTTTTTACATATATCACATACGATCTGACAGGAAACTTCCTCCAATTTCTCGTGCAAAACACCACTTTGAAGGCGACAGGGGTATAATACTGTCTTATTCTCCCTTGAGACTCACTGGCTACAAATTGCCTTATATTGCCTTGTAAACATTTCACCCTTATCTTAAGAGGCAAAGGAAAACCTTTGCTATACAATATATGAGATTATCTCCAATAACTCTTTTCTGGGTTCGACAAATTGCTGAGCTTTGGATTTGATATGAAGATTTCAAGTTTTGTTGAAAATATAATCTGAGAATAATTATAAGTAATTATTTCAGATTGAAATTTTCGTTCCAAGAAATAAGTTGAACGATCATGAGGCAAAAATTCTCGAAACGGATAGGAAATCATCAAAGTATTATTTATTACGTGAGTTTTGCATTAAATATTTCAACAGCATTTTGCTCTAACTATCGCTACAATGAGAGAGAGAGAGAGAGAGAGAGAGAGAGAGAGAGAGAGAGAGAGGAGAGAGAGAGAGAGAGAACTCGTGCAAGTCAAATTAACATTCGCAATAACATCCTTTAAGTGTCAATGAATGCCTTCAGAATTATAACAGCAACTTCGTACCAAACCGTCAACGCGTGAATATACGCAGCGCGTGTATCAAATGATCCCTTGCATAATAATGTTCAATTAGCTTTGCTTTCCATCTCGAAATGAATAACTAATGACTAATTAACTCGCAGGAAATTATGGCTTTCGTAACATCGCCATCGTATATTCAGGCGGCTGTCTCCACTCCTAGTTGCTGCTTCCTCTTTTTAAGATTATTATTATTATTATTATTATTATTATTATTATTATTATTATTATTATTTATAGGGTACCCATAACGTGCAAAATAATATTAATATACGAAAAGGTCGAGACAGCAAGTCCCAACCCCGTGAACGTTAGTACCTTTCCGAACTTAGGACCAAGGTACTTCTATTCTGCATACTAAACTAAGGGCCCATTATAGGAGTGTTCAAGCCTTAAGTTGGACCAACATGGCAAATTCAGAAATGGAGATTACCACCAGGCTACGGTTGTTACACAGGAAAAAAATTATATCTGGTTACATTACGTTCATTAAACAGGAATTTTGACTTTCGTTTCCAAAAGTCTGCCCAGGTGAAGTTCGGTACATATTTTGCTGTGGTCTTTCAGAAGAATGTTAATGCAAAGTTATTCATGGGTAGGTTAACATACAATACGAAGTCATTGAGTAAATAAATGGAGTTAAAAGTTGGCAGTAAAATAATAAAAAAAAAAACAGGGAATTATTTACGAATATCAGAATACACCAAAAGAAGTTAAAAATTGTTTTAAATGATTTAAAATACGAAGTGAATCAGAATAACAAATCTTTCGCTATTCCTCTCGACACATGAATTTTATTAGGGTGCTTGCACTCTCTTAAATACATGGTATAAACGTGACCATTCACATGATTATATATATATATATATATATATATATATATATATATATATATATATATATATATATATATATATATATATAAATCAAGAACACTTACACACACACATATATATGCATACACAGAAACGTATACTTACATACTTACATACATACGAAGATATTAGTGAGAGGGAGATACACCCTAATAGAGATATCCATCTTTAATACACGCACCAAATTTTCAAAACATGCCATGCACCATAAATAGCCTACCTAGCTGCCATACTCCACAAAATTTAAATAAAAAAATAAGCACACACGCACGCACGTACGCACAAACAAAAAAACCAAGACCAGGACTGAAGCAATAAACCCAAAGGCACAGGAGAGGGAGAGATCCCATATCCCCGGACGGCACGAAACATTGCATTCTGAAATAGGCCTGCTGCTTTTACCTCTTATCTCTCCTCCGGTCTCTACTTTGATCTCCTTACATAAACCGCCCCCTCCCTCACCTCTTATCTCTCGCGTTCTCCTTTAATCTTTCCCTTCCATTTCCCCTCTAATCAGGAATTCGTCTCCCCTCTTTTTCTTCGTGGTGATTCCACTTGGATTCTTTTTTATTTTTTTTCTCTTGCTTCCTTTTGTCCAAAATTTATTTTGGAAATGGGTTTTATTTATTCCCTCGCATCCTGGTCTTTCGGGTAAGCATTTCTGACGTCATCGATGATCTCTTTTTTCTTTTCTTTTTTTTCAGGCAAGTGCAAGGTACCCTGAGCGAAAACAACAAAATATGTTTGAATCCATAGTTCTTTACTTTTCTTTTTAGTCAATATTTTTTCCTTTTAGTAAAGTCAATGGATATCAATGAAATATAATTATTTTAAAAACACACGGAGCCAAACATCATCTATGTTAATTCTGGCATAAAAGATTGATATTTTGAGTTATACTACCCTCGATAAGTCATTTTTGAACTTTTTCTCTAAACATGTTAATCTTAGCCATTTTTGCCGCATGATTCCTCCTACAGTCTAATTATTGCAATCCGTTGTCTTTCATCGACATCCATCTTCGATGTTTACCAAGGTCTTTCATCTCTTCACATGAAATGAAATTACAAGCTAGAAACTGAAGTCTTGACCAACTTTCCAGAAGAGCCAAGTCTAACCTCACTTTCAGGCAAGCAAGGTGGTTGCCCCCCCCCCCCTCTCTCTCTCTCTCTCTCTCTCTCTCTCTCTCTCTCTCTCTCTCTCTCTCTCTCTCTCTCCTTTATAAGCTCGACTGTTTCTGTTTCCCTCTACACCCAAATTATGAAATATTCACATAGTTTTTTGGGGGAGATCGCGCTCTTTGTTTGTTTGTCTTTTTCGTTATCAGGATTTCGCTTTAGGATATATGTCAGTTTCTTACGAAAATTCTACAAAGTTGGACCTTGTGACCAACGAAAAGTAATTACATTTTATAGAGATCGCAACGTAACTTTTCATCTTGTGTTTTCCCGTAGTCGATTTGGTGACAACAAGTATTTTCCGGTTATTGCCAACCAGACGCCACCACAAAATCGACAAAGTTTATACGATTATCTAATCACATTTTCATTTGGCAGACTGATACATATAAACAGTTACGTATTTAACGTGTCTAGTTTAAAAACAACTCTCAGCGAAGCGGGAGAATATGATGACGATTTACGCGTACTGTGTTCCCTGAATCAAATACTCGATGCCAGAGGCTTGGAGGCGTCTGTGGATCGGTAAGATAACGGACAAAGGGAAATCCATGAATGGAATTACAATTTTAGCTACACTTTGTGGGTGGCTGCTAAAAACAGCGATGGACTGTAGACAAAAGGAGAATCACTGAATTGCAAATGGCCAGATGGGGAGATAACCAATGACGGAAACCTTTAAAGAGTGAACGGATGTACCCTCTGTAGTGAAGGATGGATCGTATAAAAGTTAACTAAAAAAAAAAAAAAAAAAAAAAAAAAACCACTGGAAAGACTATCAGCTAACAAAGGCTCGCTTTTGGATAAAGCGTTGATATGTCCAGCAGTGTTTATAACTAAGCCTACCCACGTCTGAGCTTATGCACCTATGTATATATATATAGAAAACTTTAATAAAAAAAAAACCTGAGTCGATCAGGCTAAAACCGCCCACGACCATTCGTGTCTCCAATATTCCGCTGTTTTATGAACATATCTTGGCATCAAGCTGTCGAGAGAAGCCACGTGAAGTTTAATGCGGTCTGAAATGCCCCAATTAACTATCCGGGATCTACGACCAAAGAGAAATCTTGGCTTCGCATCAACATTAAAGGCTGAAGAAGCAATCTCATTTATGGCCTTATTGCTTGGCGCGGGGAGACGGCTCTTGTTGACTGCTTGAGTCTATGATGGATGGGGTTTAATCGCCTCCCCTGGGAGGGGAGGGGGAGGGGGTCCAAATACGTAAGCTGCTTTGGTTTTCCTTCTCTTTCTTTCGGTTTGCTTTGCTCTTCTGAAATTAGTCTTCGTTTTGAAAGCTACCAATAAATGATGTTTACTGTACTCATGCTGTTATGAAGAAGTCTTTCTCGTTTCGCGTTCCGAATGGGCTTTCACTGCACATATCATTTCACTGTGGTTGATGATGCAATCATATTGAGAGAGAGAGAGAGAGAGAGAGAGAGAGAGAGAGAGAGAGAGAGAGAGAGCTCTTGTTAGTTTCCTAAGTCTGTGTGTGTTAGTGAAAAATTATAGTATTTGGTCTTTATTTTTTCTATTTAGTTCTATAGTCTTCCACCCAAAATACAAAAAGCTATTGCAATTTTAAATTACTTATGAATTTAGTTTCCCACTTTTTCAATCTCGTATGCACGCAATAATATTAATATACTAATTATCAACCAGACAAACGAAATGTAACAACATTTTCCCGAGCCAATATCTAAAAGAAAATGGAGTTGCATTTCCATTACCCGCTAACAAAAGATCTGAAAATAAGGCCCTTATTCATAGAGAGGAAAGCCACTTGCTATTCCGAAGGAACGTACAGGAGCTCATTAGAATATCATGAAAATTCCACTGTCTCTAATAGAAGAAGAAACGGGAAAACTACTGTAAAAAGCTGCATACATTATGCAAATGCCCTTCTCTGGTAAAGTCTCCATTAGGTTAAAAAGAAATTGCAACGCCTTTGTCGGTATAGGAAATATGTTTAGGCCCGTCGACCAAGGCAAATAGGCCGGAATTCAGGAACTATAAAACTGAATTGAAACGATAA
>NC_089747.1:11017500-11022500 GCF_040412425.1 Macrobrachium rosenbergii
AAGGGAACTCAAGGGCAAGATAAAGGGAACTGAAGGGCAAGATAAAGGCTGCAAGATAAAAGGCAAGATAAAGGCTGCAAGATAAAGGGCAAGATAAAAGCTACAAGATAATGGGCAAGATAACGGGAACTCAATGGCAAGATAAAGGCTGCAAGATAAAGGGCAAAATAAAGGCTACAGGCTAAAGGGCAGGATAAAGGCTGCACGATAAAGGGCAAGATAAAGGCTGCAAGTAAAGGGCAAGATAATAGGAACTCAAGGGCAAGAGAAAGGGAACTCAATGGCAAGATAAAGGCTGCCCAAGGTGTAAGTACACTGGTTATATGATCGCTTAGGCAACTAAAGGTACTGCAACCTGCCAATACATATCGCACATCGATGTGAATTTTAATACAGAATAACAGAGAGAGAGAGAGAGAGAGAGAGGAGAGGGAGAGAGGACAAGGGAGTAGAATTCAATACATTTTCCTATCGCTGGAAACCAGATACGCGCAAGTAAATTAGGAAAATAAATAGCAGAGTTAAACTACAATATTTTCACGATCCCGATAAGCTATCTTCCCGCCTTATCAGCTCGTGCTCGTAACTTTCGCATAATTTTTAATGACTTTTTTTTTTTCTTTCGGCCGGTATCACTTGCTTCCTCTCCGCCCCAGTTGCTCTGATCTCTCAACCATTTGGCTTATCTTTCCTCTTTTAAAACTCCTTTTACCTTTGCCTTAATAATGAATGTTATTGTTTCTCAGAAAGTAATATAGATATACTTACATGCAAACTTGTTCTCTCTCTCTCTCTCTCTCTCTCTCTCTCTCTCTCTCTCTCTCTCTCTCTCTCTCTCTATATATATATATATATATATATATATATATATATATATATATATATATATATATATATATATAATATATATATATATATATATATATATATATATATATATATATATATATAATATTCTAAATGTATATATACAAATATTCTAAATATACACACATAAATATATATATAGATATACGTACATGCACTCATATATATATATATATATGTGTATCTATCCATCTATCTATTTATCTATCTATCTATCTATCTATCTATCTATCTATCTATCTATATATATATATATATATTTATATATATATATATATATATGTAATATATTATATATATTTAATATATACATTACCTTTTTACAGTTTAAAGGGGTGGCGAAAGAGGAGTAGAACTTTCCAGTACTCAAAGGTCTTTAGAGATGAGGCTGCTAGCCCCATGAGCTTTTTCTGGACCTAGCTAACGCAGATACCCATTCACACAATGGCCGATGAGCGGGAGGCAGGCCGGGATCGAGCCACGGACCTTACTCGTGCAGAACTTACCCTTTCTTATATTACCGTCACTGCTGACAGGATTAATACAATATTAAGTAAATAAGAGTTAATATTCTTTTTTACAATTTTCTCTCTGGTAGTTCTCCAACTCCGTGAAATATTTGTTTCTCTGTAAGAAAATACTTCTCTTTTATTTCATAATAATTTCTCTTTTGTGTTACTGTTTTAAATAAGGTTAAGCTCTTGAAACAACAGCTTTCAGTTTGCTCAAGAGATTTGTTTTTTGTTCCAGTTCAAGTTTTTATAACAGAGAAATCCTTTTTTTGTATAAACTAAAGGATTATGCTACTTCCTTTGTGATTAATTCGTATTTCAAACTAGAGAATTAATTTTTCATTAATTCTTTCACAAAATAATTATCATAACTGTTCACATTTATTCGACAGAAGCATTTTACATATATTTTTCCCGTAACATTTCATCCGTTTTCCTACCACTTACACTAACTTGAGCTAGATCTCTCTCTCTCTCTCTCTCTCTCTCTCTCTCTCTCTCTCTCTCTCTCTCTCTCTCTCTCTCTCTCTCTCTCCTACAACAACCACTCGATTTATCCAATTAACTATAATATAAAACACCTTTATAAAAATGCACATGTATTTTTCTTAAATTCCTACAAATTATCGGAGCCTAATGGTCCCTCAACATTATACAAAAAATTGCAATTAACTTTCCCGCATTAAAAAATGTTTGAAAAAAGCTCCAGCCACTCCTGAGGTTTTCATCACTAGTGAAAATAATATTAAAAATAAGAATAATAAATGTATAAAAAAGATTAAAAATAGTAAGTACACAGGACTTGGACAGTATGTAATGTCACTGCCATATGTGGGTTTAGCACAAACAATTGTAGTTATTTTTTATGATAAAAACGATAAAAGATTTTGGTTAGATTTCTCATTTTCGAGAACAAGGAAGCTCATCTATCATAAGAGATCGGAATATTTTTAAATGAAAACAATATAGTCAATTTTGAATGTCTACTAAACATATGCATACTCAACACATTTCACACCAACTATAAAGGAACAAAATGCAAACACACATACAAACATTTTATATATATATATATATATATATATATATATATATATATATATATATATATATATATATATATATATATATATATATATATAGAAGAAAGAGGAGAGTAGAGAGATAATATATATATATACTCATGTATATATATATATATATATATATATATATATATATATATATATATATATATATATATATATATATATATATATATATACTACAATGTACCGCCAGAAACAGTACGTGATGAAAAATATCAGATAATTTTGAACACTGTAACACAATAAACAAAAGATTCTCAAATCAGATAATTTTACGTCTCTAACAAAACAATAAACTCTCTCTCTCTCTCTCTCTCTCTCTCTCTCTCTCTACAACATCTCGCAAACAGACACTACAAAGTCGCCTAATGCCCACGTTTTCAAAACACTGGAGAGAGAAAACCATCACTCAAAACTCTTATTAACATATGTAAACTAAGTCGCGAATTGCGGATGGCGCAGCCGCGATATTAAATTCATCACCCTGAGTAAAACTAGTCAAGCGCCTCAAGGCGACTTTGCTTGGCCCTCGCTGTCTGTGGGAGAGAAAAGTCGTTCTTTGAACTCTCAGGGGAGCAATATAAAGCCGCATTTCATTATCGTTGAGTTAGGCAATATAAAAGTTTACAAGGGTAACACCTGCTTGACGTTATTAAAGGGCAGAATATTCATTCTGGGTATTATGCATGTGCTTAGGTAGAGGTATACGTATACAGCTATAAATCTGTGTGGATGTATAAAGTGCATATTTACACGGCATGCTCTATATGTACAGACATTCTCTATGAATTAGTTTGTCCGTAAAAAATAAAAATTTATTTCAATTCTGTTTGGAATTGCTGAATTTCTTTCATAACCAAATCTAATTTCAATGTTGTAATTTCATAATAGAAAGACCTCCATATTGAAAGGAGGTTTTAGATAACTTTATTATCAATTTTGTAATAGCAAAAAAATCTTAAAGCGAAGCAGCAAAAAAAAAAAATAATAAAATAAAAAATGAAGGGCACACAAGCCTGAATATACTTTCTGAAATAATGACAATTTTCATATTCTAATTAATTTATCTTTAGAATAGAACAGGTTCTTTTCTAGCTAGGGTACAAGCCACGCCCACTAAAATTTATTTAAGGTGCTGCAGTACCTAAGATATATTAATGATAAGTTAGTATTCTGTAACATAAACATTATATAACACTTTCAGTATTTGTAAAAAGTTCAGTTACTTACTCTAAACCTACGGTCTTTCTAATGTCAATAAATATATTATATTAGTTAGTTTTAGATAGTTTACAATTTTGTCGTTCGTTAAAACGAGAATAGTAGCGGGAATATAAACTCCCATGCTATGCGAGAAGTATTATACACACTGAATTACTCTCTCTCTCTCTCTCACACACACACACACACACACATCAGTATAAATTACTAACTAACGATTATATTATGGAATCAACTATCTTTTTTCTTTCACAAAAAAAAACCACTGTAAATAATGCAAACTCTCTATTCTTTTTTCTTTCACAAAAAACTCAACAAACTCTCTATTCTTTTCTTTCTAAAAAAACACTGCCTCTCTATTCTTTTTTTTCTTTCTGTAAATAATGCTTTATTCTTTTTCTTTCAAAAAATGTAAATAATAGTCTCTAGTTTTTTCTTTCAGAAAAAACTAATGCAAACTCTTACAAAAAAACACTTTAATGTCTCTATTCTTTTTCTTTCAGTGTAAATATAAACTTTTTTCTTTTTCTTTCACAAAAAACACTGTAAATAATGCAAACTCTCTATTCTTTTTTCTTTCACAAAAAACACTGTAAATAATGCACTCTCTATTCTTTTTTCTTTCACAAAAAACACTGTAAATAATGCACTCTCTATTCTTTTTTCTTTCACAAAAAACACTGTAAATAATGCAAACTCTCTACTTTTTCTTTCAAAAAACACTGAAATATGCACTCTCTATTCTTTCTTTCACAAAAAACACATGTAAATAATAAACTCTCTATTCACTTTCACAAAAACACTGTACATCTCTACTTTTTCTTTCTAAAAAACACTGTAAAATAATGCACATTCAGTAAATAAATTTTTCTTTCACAAAAAACACTGTAAATAATGCAACTAACAAAAACACTGAAATAATAAACTCTCTATTCTTTTTTTCTTTCACAAAAAACTACTGTAATCAACTCTCTATTCTTTTTCTTTCACAAAAAAACTGTAAAATAAACTCTCACTGTTTCTTTCAAATAATGAAAACTCTATTCTTTTTCTTTCTTAAATAATGCAAACTTTTTCTTTTTCTTTCACAAAAACACTGCAAACTAAAAATAATGCAAACTCTATTTCTTTTTCTTTCACAAAAAACACTGTAAATAATGCACTCTCTATTCTTTTTTCTTTCACAAAAAACACTGTAAATAATGCAAACTCTCTATTCTTTTTTCTTTCACAAAAAACACTGTAAATAATGCAAACTCTCTATTCTTTTTCTTTCATTCTTTTTCTTTTTCTTTCACAAAAACACTCTCTC
>NC_089747.1:11025000-11107500 GCF_040412425.1 Macrobrachium rosenbergii
CATATACAATCAGTAAGCTACAAACGTCCTTAAATATCCTGAGTTCGACGGAGATTTGTAGGTGGGAGCCGTTATCCACTTATACCTCACTTCCTGGCCGTGTGGTTTAAGGCGTCCACAGTAGTCCTGAGCTCTTGTCCTTCGCTGGTTCGAGCCCACGGGACGACGAACTTATTATCAACTAAAAAATTCCCCTTCGGTAACATATATAAAAATATATTATTTCCGAGGTAGAGCAAATTGGATATTAAAGGACGTTTGTAGCTTACTGATTGTATATGAATCACGGTGATGTGATAAAAAGTCATAATACGGCTGCGTGCGACAAACGCACTACATGGTCAACATGGCAGAGGTGGGTGGATATCGGCTCTAAATACAAACACCTGAGTTCGACGGAGATTTGTAGATGGGAGCCGATATCTACTTATACCTCACTTGCTTGCCGTGAGGTTTAAGGCGTCCACTGTAGTCCTGAGTTCTTGTCCTTCGCTGGTTCGAGCCCACGGGACGACGAACTTATTATCAACTAAAAAATTCCCCTTCGGTAACATATATGAAAATATATTATTTCCGAGGTAGAGCGAATTGGATATCAAAGGACGTTTGTAGCTTACTGATTATATATATATATATAATATATATATATATATATATATATATATATATATATATATATATATATATATATATATATATATATATATATATATATGTCTATACATTATATATAAATAGACGTATATATATATATATATATATATATATATATATATATATATATATATATATATTAAATACATTATATATTAAAGACATATATATATATATATATATATTTATATATATATATATATATATATATATATATATATATATATATATATATATATATATATATATATATATATATATATATAGATGGTGCTTGTAACCTCATCACTGAAGTCTGGCTGAGAAACCGAAAGACTTTAATCATACTGGCGCCACCCATTCCTATATGAATAAAAGTCGTACGGAGATTAAACTATCGATAGACAGATATCAGTTAAGCAGTTTCCCATCTTAATCAAGAGAATATTCTCACGCGTGCATTTGGGACGTTTCCCCCACCCGTACCTACCTTACACACCCTGGTCGGACACTCAATTGCACTACCATAAAAAAACAATAATCCCATCAATTCCTGTCCCCTCTCCAATCTCCAATCTTTTAACTGACCTCCTTACACCTTTAACAGCCACATCCTCACCAGTCTGCTTTGTCTCCCCTCTACCTTGTAATTTAAACAAGTATTCAAAATATTTCATTGACACAGGACTGCAACCCTTTCATACACAATCCACCATCTGGATCTTTCATACTAAAATCCATTTGGTCATTTACTTTTTCACCAGTATAATTCCTGATTTTTATTTATTATTTTTTCATACACACACACACACACACACACACACACACACACACACACATATATATATATATATATATATATATATATATATATATATATATATATATATGTATGTATGTATGTATGTATGTATATATAAATTTATGTAAGGTACATAATGCATATTACTCGAGCAAGTTCAGTCCTCCTTGGAAAAAGTGATAATGATTGTGCGTCTTGCCACCAAGCCATAAGAAAACATTACCTACCATAAGTGAAACTAATATAGTATATACATACATAATATAAATACATAGCAATAATCTACATACATCACTGTAAATGCCATTTATTGTAGATTAGCATGACGCAAAAAGTATGTATAACTAATTACTTTAATTTTAGCAAGTAATATTTTTATGATAAACTAGGGAAGTTTCTATTTTTTACAAGCATCAAATGATTACTTTCACATATGTATTTTATTTTCCTTTGTTAAACATACTGCAACGAATTAAAATCGTTCAACTTTAAAATGAGTATCCTATATCCTAACACGAAAACTATATATATGGCCCGATAAAAGAAATATATCGCTTAGGAAGCTATCAGTTTCCTGGCAAGAAAACTAATTTTACACCGACCGATTAAAGAGAAATATGACTAGCAGGAATGTTGTCAGTGAGAAACAGGCATTACATACTACAAAAATATATGGATACACATTGTATTACTATATATATATATATATATATATATATATATATATATATATATATATATATATATATATATATATATATATATATTCCTGTGTATGTCTGGGTTCACTTCAAAGATGACCTGAAATAAACATTGGAGCCTAATAAAACGCTAAACCGGCAATCATTGGCCAGTTCTGTATCACTTTGCTAAATCCCCTAAGCTTTTGAGGTTACTGCGTGAAACTGGTCAGACACAACAAGAACGGTAAGCTATTTTAAATTACAAACATTTTGTTTTCATTTAAGGACTGTTTCTTATCTCACCCTTACCAGGTCATTCTTTCAACACTTTCTAATTCTCTTATGAAGCTATATCTATTTATCATTTCCCTTCCTTGAAAATGGCCTACCCACCTCATACCACTATGATTCTGTCAGAAAACGCCCGTGAACAAAGCAAGGCCTACATACTGTAGGCCATAACCGTTTACGTGAAGATCCACGCAAACGCCGTAGTGGTTATTAGGAACTGATGACTGAGGAGTGCATCTGTATAGAAATGGAGGAATCTGACACACACCGCCGCTAACAACGAGAAATAGTGGTTCTCTACCACTGCATAACAAAATGGAAGTCCATCCGATAAGAAGACTCGAGAGAAGAAGCTCTCTGTGCTCTGTGATTCCTAGCAACTGGTGTCCATCAGAACCTCGAGCTGTCCTTAACCTGGTGTCATGCACGGTAATAAGGATTTGCAACCCCCACCCCAAAAAACTCATACCTCCCAGTGGGAATCAAGAAGAAGGGATAACAGAATGCTTTCTAAATAATCCTAAAGAACTGTACATAAGTTTAGGAAGAAAAGACTGACAAAATGAGGAGCAGTCACCTGATATTACCCTGGTGATGAAACTCCTTAGGAAATATGTTACTCCTTCCAAGGCTTCTACACTTAAACGTGTTTTAGATTAATGTGAGAGAGAGAGAGAGAGAGAGAGAGAGAGAGAGAGAGAGAGAGAGATCATGAAATATAACTGCCGTTACGTCTCGTTCCCCAAAATGTCCTTTCAGCCAATTAGAAGTTGCTCCTTTAATATATCACACAATTACCTCCGCCTGTCAGAATAATCACCCGCCATTTTGCCTTGAATCATTTCAAGGGCTGCTTTTGGGAGCAAGAATACATGCTGACATAAGGCCAATTCATCTGTCAACAACAATGCTGAGTGTATCATACACCCCTATGAAACCACAGACGTGAGACGGTGATATGAAAATATGAACACATGGATTTACCTATCATTGTGTTTTACAACATTCCTGTTGTCATTAACGCACGAGTTGCGGAGGTCAAATTAAAGAAGAGTAAAATACTGGCCACAAAACAATTATCCACCGCAAAGACTAAGGTTTTCGATAATAATTTACGAAATGAACACAGCGACACCTCAACAGGAAGACTTCCTTTCTCTCTCTCTCTCTCTCTCTCTCTCTCTCTCTCTCTCTCTCTCTCTCTCTCTCTCTCTCTCTCTAAGAAAGATTAGTAATGAAATTTATCGATAATAATTTACGTAATAAACACAGCCACACCTAAGCAGGAAGCGCCTTCCTCTCTCTCTCTCTCTCTCTCTCTCTCTCTCTCTCTCTCTCTTATTACGAATACGCAACTTTTCCTACCTACGAAGGATTAGTAATGAAACTTTTAAGATATTCAACAGCTGCATTAATTGCATTTAAATTCAGTGACGTGACCGTGCCTTCGGGAAAAATGTCAGACCTCGTAAAGCCATCATTAAGGTTTTTATTTGATCTACAGCCTCATCAAAGAAATTGTTACTTTTTGCCCAGGAGGGTCCAGGTCACACCCGAATAAATGACTCATTTTATAAAGTCTGCAGTTTCTTTTCTGGATTATTCTTTTCACGGAGAATTGCTCGTTCTGATTTAGGTTATTTCCTGTTTCGATTTTCTGTTTATCAATAAAAGAATTGGTAAAAATCTATAGGCTCAAAATCAAAGTCAGTATGTTTGCAAACATAAAAAGATACCGACACACGTATGTATAATATGTATGTATAATTACTAAATGGACCTCATCAAAATTGGATGATATCTAGCGGACATATTTATTCGGGAAAGGTTACAAGCTTTCCAGAACTAACAGTCCTCATTGACAATGAGCACATTAGGACTTGTAACTTTTCCTGAATAAGTATCTCCGCTAGATACAATCCAGTTTTAATGAGGTCCTGTTAGTAATTATACATGTATGTATGTAGGATTCCAATACATTTGTAAACGGAGAAAACTAAAAGTAGAAGTTAGTGAGGGAACATTTTTGTAGTTAAATGGAATCCAGGCAGATGATGAACGGGTATTGGTAGTTTAATTCATAAGGTACTTTGGGAATATGTTCTACATGACAGTAGTGTGAAAGAAGAGGTAAATCACAAAATGCGTCAGCAAGGAAGGCAGAAGGTTACCTGCAAACGGTATATGAGAAAAGTATCTGTGGAAACAAAAGCTGGAAGTGATAAGGACTTTTTCCTGTCCGCCCTCAGATCTTAAAAACTACTAAGGCTAGAGGGCTGCAAATTGGTATGTCGATCATCCACCCTCCAATCATCAAACATACCAAATTGCAGCCCTCTAGCCTCAGTAGTTTTTATTTTATTTAAGGATAAAGTCAGCCATAATCGTGCGTCAGGCAACGATATAGGACAGGCCACCAACGTTCCGCGGTTAAAGTTTCATGGGCCGCGGCTCATACAGCATTATACACCGAGACCACCGAATGATATATCTATTTTAGGTGGCCTTGACTATACGCTGTATGGAAAACTCGATTGCGCCGAAGAAACTGAGGTGCATTTTTTACTTTATTTTTTTTCAGAATTGACATAACACATTCTTTCACTGAGAGATCCTTCCTCTTTTGATTATGTTTGCCCGTCAAATATGTATCGGATCCCTGTGTCGGATCCATAGCCTGACCTCAATAGGATTATAATAAAAAAAAACAAAGCTCATAATTACCACTATAAACAAAAGCGTTAAAACTCCTTTGTGTACGGCGTGCGTCAAATGTGAACTGTTGATTGTCCACTCATCTATGAAACAATGAATCTCTCACCGCCATATGACATAAAAAGTGTTTGCAATGTGTTTCGCTTTGAATAATGATACAAACATTTCCACAGAGATGAATAATGATGACAACATAAGTTATATAGTATTGTCCGTGTTCCTACGAATGGATGTAATAAGCAAGTCTATTCACAGTGAATCTCATAATAATATTGATAATATTTTTTTATTTTGAATATACATTCATATGTCTTGCATGGCCTTGAGTACGTGTATTATCATATATGCAACTGGTACATAATTTTGTCAAAAACTAAAACGTGGATTTCCTTTACTGCTGTGCTGTTTTCCTCTCTCTCTCTCTCTCTCTCTCTCTCTCTCTCTCTCTCTCTCTCTCTCTCTCTCTAATCAAATATTTTAGACGATACATTTGAAGAGTACTACGGCTCTGTTAACGAATTTATATCTTAGGCCAAATCTAAATTCCCTCAAGTTCATCACATCAACCAAAGCATTATTTACTCTGTACCAACATTACACAGTAATCTCTCTTTTTCACTGTTTTCTCTTTCCAAGCATGCCTAAACAGTCAAGCAAAAGCTCCCTCGAAATAAATACATTCTTATCTCCTATTTAATTCAACAACAACCACCGCCCATCCTTCTCCCCAAACTTCAGACCAGATGACATCAACAAAACAAATCAGTCTTAAAAGCTCTGACAGATGCAATTATTTGGGCTTACTCTTTTCAACGTCAACGTCAAAATTTAGAAATGAATCACTATTTCTCTTTTGAGCATGACATACTGTAGTTTCCACCTACTTCCTGGTTTTTCTTTGCTCCTCCTTTGTCTGAAAACCTAAGCCCCTCTGGCTTTCACTTCGTGAATGTTCTACAGCCTTCTACGGAGAGCGCCTCTTATTTAAAACCATGAGTGTTTGGGCGTTAGATAGTAACTTCCTGAGGCCGATGTTTGACAGTATGGTGCACTATATATACCTCTTCATACTATGACCGGGCGTTAATTGCAGACTGATATGTGACACAGTCATATACATAAACAAACACACACATACAGTTCAAGTCAACTGAGCATTACTACAGAGTATCCAAGCATATATATATATATATATATATATATATATATATATATATATATATATATATATATATATATATATATATATATATATATATATATATAATAATACATACATACATACATACATATATATACATATATATACGTATATATAAAGAATATACATATATATATATATATATATATATATATATATATATATATATATATATATATATATATATATATCACTCGAAGGGAACGTTTCCTCTCACAGTGGCCGAAGCCCATAAATGTACTTCAACCTAATACAAATCTCCTGACGGGAACACAAACTTGTTTTCGCCCACCCAAACCCTGCTCCTCAGATCAAGCCTGACGAAGGGCGTAAGCACCACAAAAAGACACCGAAATCACGTAAAGGCCGCCGAAGCCCCGATAAAATCCCATCCAATAGGGATCTTTATGCCCCCCATCCATCTCACCTGACAATTGCTAGTCTCATCGCAGAGTCCCGACGCCACAAAAGACAAACTACACCTCCCCTTTAACTCCCATACATCTCCCTCTCGACTGTGCGACGATCCTGCGGCCGAAGAATTATGAAAGGCGCCGGAAAAATATGACAAATGGCGCCTTACGAAATGGTGTCCCAGATCACTCGTGAACTTCAAGGTTCGAGTTATTTTGTTGCGTTGGTTTTCTTCCGCGCTAAATGGCTTCGGCTGTAGCGATGTCTTCTCAGTACTTCAAGTGACGTTCGCTTTGGCGTTTTCAGGTTCAGTGCTTTTGGTACAATTTTCATAATCTTTACCAATTTTCCTTATGAATGAATGTTTCTTTTGAGCTGAAATCTATCAATGTCAATCATTTTTTCATTGTCAAATGTCTATTCTTTGAGTTCATCTTAAGAGTTTGGGAACTACTGAATATTCTCTCTCTCTCTCTCTCTCTCTCTCTCTCTCTCTCTCTCTCTCTCTCTGTTCAACCATGCATTCCTAATTGGCCTTGATGGGCCTCTCTCCGTACATCCTTCCTTTCTCCTCCTCCTCCTCCTCCTCCTCTTCCTCCCCCTCCTTCTCCTCTGCGCCCTCCCCCTCCTCCTCCTCCTCAATCGATCAGGCCCCTTATGTGCTATGCTGGCCCTCCACGAATTCGGGAACCGATGCTACTAACAAGTTTGAATTTCCCTAACCTTATAGTGCGGTCATTAGCTATTTACGTATGGGGTTTCACAGGGATGACTTTTTTTTGCTTATTTAATGTTTGTTATTTTTACTTCTCTGTACATTTATTCTGCGTGTTTTTTATTTGTCCATTTATCAACCAGTTTGTCTGTTGTATTTACTGTCAATTTATCCTTCAGTTTCATTATTCCTTAATTTGTCATTAATCCGAATAATATATTTGTATAAGCATATGGGTCATCCAATATATCTAGTCACGAGGTCCTCATGTTGGTGTATATTATATGTAATAATCTACTGACTTGATAGGTGAGTTATCATCTGGTGGTTAGTCAATCGAGGTGGGTCGCCGCATGAGTGGAGAATCATCCATTCGTTTTTCAGTTCTTTTTTATCTTTATTTGCTGTTTTTTCTTAGTTTTTTCACGTACGGGCATTTTATGTCCGGCGTTTTCTTTCCAGTAATGGTCTTTTAGGCTAGTTCCATTTGAAAATTACCTTATTTGGAATAATAATAATAATAATAATAATAATAATAATAATAATAATAATAATAAAATAATGTTCCATACTTCAACTATGATGTACAGTATATGCACTGAACAACTACCGTTGTCAATATAACCGAATATAAGAATATATCTTTATTCTGTCCTGACACCAGTTTATTTTATTAGCTATGTCAAATACTTTAAAAATAGACGAAAGGCTTTTTCACCTTAGATACTAAGACCTATATCTTGCCTCAATTATTAAGAAAAAATCGTAGCGCGGAATAAGAAGCAAGAAGTGTGGTTGGTTGAAATGTGGCGCTCAAATACCTTAGACTTCTACAACTCTTGCTGGCATTTCTCATAGCAGACCTAGTTATCGCGGGTAGCATATAGCTTCTATTTACTCTTGTACTCTACACGCTGTTGAGGAAATGGAAAGTTTAATCTCCTATATTTATTCTTCCTGCCTGGATGAGTAGATAATTAGGAGCACTGCAAAACGGATAAGAACCAGTCAGGCGACTTGAAGTAAAAGGTGGAAAGAGGAATTGGAAAAGACATAAAGGATAAATGACATGACTATTTCAGCAATATGACAGAATGAAAAAAGAAGCATGCTACATGAGAAATAAGGAAATAAATAACTCTTCACTCTCACGACTGCGCTCAAATGAGACAGAACAGAGCCAGTTACTTAGCTAAAGAGATGGAAAACCTAAGAGGCAGGAAGAGAAAGAAAAAATTAAACCCACTACAATGCTTGTGGTCTAGTTCATGTTCACTAAATGACGTCACAACAAGGCAGCTATGTCATAGAGAAAATTAGATTATAAAATTTTCTCATCTGTTTAAATTTCCTTCTTAATTGTTTATCGCTTTTTACACATTCACTGATTACGATTTCATGTCTATTTCACTTCACTTCTGACTTCTTGGCTAAATATTTTTCTGTTTATTCATCAATAAATACTTCATTCCTTGGAATCTAACAATGCACTTTAGTAATGTTGTGCTGTTCCAAATCAGAGAAACGATTCTAACAGTACAATAAATTCGCACGACAAGGGAAACTTGCGATACATCCCATGGATATATAGAAAAAAAATAGAAACTGTTATAGGAACACAAATTACCTGAGAAGCTGTGGAGGGGGAGAAAGCCGAGGGAGAGAAACAAAAATACTATATGATCTCCAATATATTCACTGACGCTCCCAGAAGAATATATATATATATATATATATATATATATATATATATATATATAATATATATATATATATATATATATATATATATATATATATATATATATATATATATATATATATATACATAAATATACATCGAATATTCATTTGGAGATGAAGCGTTAAACAGCAGCAGCTGATGCAAACAACTTAACCGACAGAGAGAGAGAGAGAGAGAGAGAGAGAGAGAGAGAGAGAGAGAGAGAGAGAGAGAGAGAGAAAGCGCAACTGGTTAGGCCTACGAACGTTCCGTATACATTCCAGTCAAATTCGAGAGCAGCCCGTACTAAAGGCTAGAAATCCACTCATCAATATTGCATGTCTAACGCGCATATGCTTGTAAGTTGTTGAAGTCGGATGCCCACCTTATAACTTGATATCATGGATTCGTCGTGTAGCATTCAATGTAGCATATTTTCAATAAACTTCAGTGCAATCCGTAAACCCGTCAGGCCACCTCGTCCCGCCTCTCAAGACACAGGTCTTTCGCCTCCCTATTGTGCCGACTTTGTCTGTTCGTCCGCACTTTTTTCTGTCCGCACTCTGTCTGTCCGCCCTCAGATCTTAAAAACTACTGAAGCTAGAGGGCTGCAAATTGGTATGCTGATCATCCACCCTCCAATCATCAAACATACCAAATTGCAGCCCTCTAGCCTCAGTAGGTTTTATTTTATTTCAAATTAAAAGTTAGCCAAAATCGTGCTTCTGGCAACGATATAAGATAGGCCACAACCGGGCCATGGTTAAAGTTTCATGGGTCGCAGCTCATACAGCAATATACCGAGGCCACCGAAAGATAGATCTATCTTCGATGGCCTTGATTATACGCTGCAGAGGAAACCCGATTGCGCCGAGGAAACTTCGGCGCATTTTTTACTTGTTTATAGTTTTCTTCAAGCCTGGGCTAAATGAGGGTATTATGGTGACCGTTCCATTAACCACTATTCTTAAAAAATGCTTATAGGAGTTAGGCTTATATGTGCACATGGAGACAACCAGAATTACCTTTGTCTACATATAACTGGTTTCAAGTCAGTAAGCTCTGAATAACTAAACGCAACGAACTCTCGATGTTTACGTAAAATACCTTAAGCCATTAACGAACTCAGCCAATTTCTTGTTGTGAGGTACAGAACAGTATAAGTATTCGGTTCGCAAAAAAAAAAAAGTTGATGTAAGCAATAGTTACGAGAAAATAATATGAAAAATCATAGATAAACCAAGTCACTACCAATAACTCAGGAAGAAGACTATGTAATCATCATTATAATAAACACTATATAAAAATTATTTGACTGATAAAATTAATATTGCAAGTACAGAGCAACGTCAATGTTCGGTTAGCCCAGAAAAGTGTTGATAGATGCAATAGCTACGAGAAAAAATAAATGAAAAAAACCGTAGACAAATCAAGTTTACCTAACATTCAGTTATCTCAATAATCACAGTACACGTAATGGCTACCCCCCATTATGTTTCGCAAATATCTGCCGAAAAAGTCCTTCTGGAAGCCATTTCACTGATATCTCATGTCAACACAGGAATGAAAAAAATTCGGCGAAGCCTTTCAAAGGCTTTCATTCACTCCGTCCGTGAAAAGATGGACCTCAGTAATGCATCAGGCCGCTGATCCTCTGATAGATGGACTACTTCCTGAAGGTACTGCTAAACGGAGTCCTAAAAATGGATACAAATGAATCGGGTCACGCTATACAAACTGACTTTTCAGAACGTCAAGTCGCCGCCCGTCTCTCAGGAGGAAAACTGCGCAAGAAAAATTATATACAATTGAAAAGTGCGCAGAAGTTTCTCCGGCGCAATCGAGTTTTCTGTGCATCGTATAATCAAGGCCACCGAAAATAGATCTATCTTTCGGTGGTCTCGGCAGAATGCTGTATGAGCCGCGGCCCATGAAGCTTTAACCACGGCCCGATGGTGACCGGTCCTTATCGTTGCCAGACGCACGATTATGGCTAGCTTTAAACTTAAGTAAAATTAAAACTACTGAGGCTAGAGGGCTGCAATTTGTTATGTTTGAAGACTGGAGGGTGCATGATCAACAAACTAATTTGCAGCCCTCTAGCATCAGTAGTTTTTAAAATCTGAGGGCGGACAGAAAAAGTGCGGGCGGACAGACAAAGCCGGCACAATATTTTCCTTTTCAGAAAACTAAAAACTATTTGACCAACTGAGCTAGTACTGCAGGTATGGCAATAGTGTGTAAGGGTTTGTCTACACTAGAGTAGAACATGTCATATACACAGGTCGGTAACTTATCGCACAGAAATCACAAACAACTTGAAAAGTAACTGTTTATTGGTAGTTCTAACCTGCGCTTCATACGATCATCCGGTATTGGCCAAAAGTTCGTTCTCGACCTACGATCGTTGGCTTATTTTCAGCCTGTTTGTGATATGTAAGAGCAATCTGCCGACGTATGCTTATGACACATCTTGCTGTAGTGTGGTCGCACCCTAGTAGTTGCAATATATTGCTGAGAGGCAGAGAACCGCTTTTAAGTATCTGGTTATCAATATATATATATATATATATATATATATATATATATATATATATATATATATATATATATATATATATATAAAACATATGTAAACAGTGGCAGATGAAAGGATGGTGTCAAAAGGGACACGAAATAAAGAACAATAAAAATATTTAATTCAGTTAATTAATTAAGTGATGGTTAAAATATGTCCACTACCATTAACTGCCATTGTGCATCATTCCATGGAAACCATACACATGGACAGTGTTATTTACTTTTCTTTTTAATAAATCTTGGCAAAGTGAGGTCAGTTTTCAAGTTCATTAACCGGTATACTTTCATGTGAATATCTGACAATATCGAGTGTTTCCTCCTTTTACTTTTCTATGTTTTTTTCTCCTGGCAGAACAAAATAAAAAATAATTTCACGCTGCATTTACCTAATATGTTAATTTATTTTCCATCGAGATTCGGATGCGTATATTTTATCATCATCGTCTTGTAATCATTTTGTAAGTTTCAATCTATATGTTTTGTCTTCTACTGCCTTCACATCAAGCGTTCTCTTCACGTTCATGACGTAGGGAATAAACAAATAGATAAATTAAGTAATTGTTATTTCTTACAGTGAAGGCAACCTAGATGGACGTTTTGTCCGAACGAAGATCGGTCGCTGCTAAAAACAAAACAGTTAATTAATTGACCTTTCGCTTAAAAAAAAAAAAAGTTTAAATGATTCAAGGGAAAAAAGGGAGAAGCCAAAACTTCTTCAACTGGAAATGAACGAAATGAAAGGCGTATCAAGCTGGTTGACCCTTGTGTTAGCAAAACAGTAAGTAGAAGCATGGTGAGAGCAATGACTAATATAATATCAAAAGAACAAGAAAGCGGGAACATCACATCGGATTTTAACAAAACCTAATTTGGACGTCAAAGTTTGTTCATTTATTGAAAAGCCCATTAATTCAACCACTAAAGAGGAACACAGAGTGTGTGTGTACGTGTGTGTGTGCGTGTGTGTGTGTGTGTGAGTAGTCTCCAAAGCTAAGAAAACAATACTTAATACCTGGATGGATAAGTCACTCATATATATGTGGGAGATGCCCAGAGATGAACGTACAGCACAAACAGCGCAGATCCAGTTTCCTGAATTCAGAATTATCATGGGTCATAATATGATTCTTCCAAGACATACCATAAAGACTGATACTGATAGGGTAGCGTATGAGATGTGTGACAGAAAGGAAATTGGTCGTGGAAGCACTGAATTGACGGAAATTTCGTCCGGTCTATACATGAATATTCAGATCCAAACTAAAAGCATCACGCAGGATTAGGGTATAAAACGTTGCCGTGTCCATAACTATAACCTACATATCAGTACTGTAAGCATGTGTGTGTGTGTATGTATGTATGTATGTATATATATATATATATATATATATATATATATATATATATATATATATATATATATATATATATATATATATATATATATATAGAGAATCAGAGAGAGAGAGAGAGAGAGAGAGAGAGAGAGAGGAGAGAGCAACGTTGTATGTCCATAACTGTAACATACATATATATATATATATATATATATATATATATATATATATATATATATATATATATATATATATATATATATATATATATATATATATATATATATATATATATATATATATATATATATATATATATATATATATATATATATATATATATATATATATATATATATATATATATATATATGCACCTGGCATCTGGACACCATACGTATGTTTCATGTATCATACCCGACCCAACGCCATTTCTTCCCAGCATATATAAGTTGTATATATATATGGCGAGAGTTCGATACGTGTGAGATATTTATATATATATATATATATATATATATATATATATATATATATATATATACTTTTATACAGACACATACATATACTATATATATATATATATATATATATATATATATATATACGCACACAGACACATACATATACTATATATATATATATATATATATATATATATATATATATACATATATATCTCCATACGTGTGTGCGCAAGCATTTGTTTTAATGAAAAGATAAAGCACAATCCTGATTCCAAATTATACCTGTCAACATGATAACAAAAACAACGAGACTTAATTCATTTTTATGGTTCATGGAATTGCAAACAATCACTCCCATGACTGCATTATTCCATTTGTTTTGAACCGATTTTTGGAGCAGTGATTATAGCTCAGAGTCATCAACATAGTTTCAGTAACGAAAAAGTTCAGCTAATTACTGTTAATTATCAGGTAAAATTACAGCCTATACTCTACTATTTCACACATTTTAGCGGAGTTAGAATGGTGTTTTACGGATGTTAGATATTCGTGATTACTTTTTTCGTTAAATCAAGAAATTAAATCAATATATGCTTTCATGCAGCGTGCGTATATTTGTGTATGTATGTACACACACACATACATACATACATATATATATATATATATATATATATATATATATATATATATATATATATATATATATATATATATATATATATATGTATGTATGTGTATATATATACATACTGTACATGTATATTATATATATATATATATATATATATATATATATATATATATAATCAGAAAGCTACAAACGTCCTTTAATATCCAATTCCACTCGGCGTTAGTGCATCACTGTAGTCCTGATTCCTCGTCCGTCGCTGGTTCGACCCTATATACGGTGGACTTATTATCAACTAAAAAATTCCCCTTCAGTAACATATATGAAAATATATTATTTCCAAGGTATGAATTGGATATTAAAGGACGTTTGTAGCTTTCTGACTGTATATAATCACATATGTGATAAATAGTCATATATATATAAGTATATATATATATATATATATATATATATATATATATATATATATATATACACAGTATGTATATATATATATATATATATATATATATATATATATATATATAATGTGTGTGTGTAAAACTGCATGATAAATTATGTTCGCCACTTCACCTGTTTACATTACAGCCTCACAATTTGTTAAATATTTAATTTTACTTCATTTGACAGATATGGCTTCCTTTCATCATCTCATGCTTCGTTAATCTCTCTAAAAATATTTCTGGAGTTTCCCTCGGTATCCCTTCACACATTCTCGTATCCGAGATATCCAAACGCATAATTATCAAGTAAATTATCCAAACATTTTTCTTATATTTCCCTTGAATATTTCATTATTTTTTTTTTTTTTGTGCCAAATTTCAGACTACTATCCACACTAATCTGGAAAGTATCTGATAGTGGCCGATGAAACTACTTTTCAGTACTTCCAGGTTAAATATTGACAGTTTATGCGGCCGATACTTCATTAGACTTTCCAACAGTGTTCGTAAATTGCTAGAGCACACCTCTTTAAGCATCAATTGTTTTCTTTCTTCTTTCATTATGAATCATTAGCCTACTCCATCTTCCTTGTTTCCTTTACCATCTTAACCTTACTCTTGCTCACCTTTACTTACGATGTTTCCCTCTTGCAAGTACTTTTTAAACTCTTGCCAGTTTTGTAGTTTATAGAGACAAATATATTCCATATGACTTTTGCCCTCGCAGAGAGCAGCTAGAGACCGTACTATCCTTCCTGTTTTCAGCAATTATACTTGGGAATGAGGCTACCATTATAGCCCCAAGCCCTTCGACGCGGACGTCCAATGGGCTTATGTGCTCCATGGGCGTCTGGTATTTCTTAGTGGTCATTCATTTACCAACCTGACCAAGCAAATCTTGAGTGATCGGATGGCTAGCAGTGTAGAGAATGTAGGGGAGGGGCAAGGGGGAGAAGTGTGTGTGTGTGTGTGTGTGTGTGTTGATGTATGACTGTAAGAAGAAGGAATTGCCTCAAAGATCATCACAATAACCTCAAAGTTTATAAAAAATACTACACGGTAAAAACTCTTCGTGCATTTCTTCCTTAGCAATTACTCTTAATACTTAACAATAAACTGAGAACTGTGAAAAAGTAATATATCATATAAAATCTCTCTCTCTCTCTCTCTCTCTCTCTCTCTCTCTCTCTCTCTCTCGTAAGTCGCTATTTCATACCACTGATAGATGATGACAAATCACCTGAGTTTCCCTCCTCGCTAATGGACTGTTTATAACGCCCCGTTTATTCCTTTTCCTTAGACTGACGCATCGCTCTCTTAAATATTTAGCTTAAAGTGCAAGGTACAGTTTAAGGGAGTAATTAAACGGGTAATTAATTACAGAGAACATTTAAGAAACACGATAATTTAAGAGTCACTGTTGTTCATAATGAAACACAATAAAAAAACAATGCAGTAGTTTTATACCAAACACCACTACATGGGAAAAAAAAGGCACAATGTTTCTCACAAGAATTCAAGGTCAGACTCTGGCAACTCATGGCTAAGTTAATAAACGAACAGATTTTTTGTAGAAGATTAATGAGACGGTAGAAACAGTTGTAGCTAATAACTTTCCATTTCTAGAGGATCCTCGAGCTAGAGGAGAGACTAGAGGAGATACCAGATGGTGCTTAGAGATTCATTTATTCTAGAACGAGCTCGGGGCGGAGGGCACAAATTACGATAATTGCATCAAGTTGCACTCAAACAATTATTCGTTAGGCCTACGCGTTACCAGAAGAGTACTTTTGGAAGTCCAAATCTCTACCGCATGTTGATGACTTGACATGTTTATGCACCCTAACGCCGCAGTGATTATCATTTGCACTTATATGCATTACATGAATGTGTTTTAATGAATATTTACTGATATGATACTATGCATTTATACAGCATATATATACGTGTTTTTTTGTATATTTGTTCACGTGTGTGTCTGTGTATAATTGAGATGAAGCAGGATGCTACAATAATTTTCCATCAACAGCAGCTAAGGATTACTTGGGTTAAATGGCGCATAAAGCGATTTCATTTAAATCTACTACAACTTAGTAACGATAATGATGGCAGCAAACTAATTCAGTACTGACTCTCAAGAAATTTTCAGTTTTGTCTCTTTCTACAAGTTGGAACTGGGTTCTAATGCTTAGCTGATGACAATTACGTGGAGATATAAATCTAATACTCATTACCATCATTACTGCGACAAACCATTTGTTTTCAGTGTAAACCAAAGGTAAGCCTAAAGGAAGAAGAAGAAGAAGAAGAAGAAGAAGAAGAAGAAGAAGAAGAAGAAGAAGAAGAAGAAGAAGAAGAAGAGAGGGACTCAGTTTACAGAACTTTGAAACATCAAATACAACTTTCTCGTACCCATCTTCATAAGATCAGTTACATAATTACGTCTCTTCGTCCTTCAGTTGCTCTGCTTTCTTCTTTTCGTTTACTTTCTTTTGCTTCTAATTCATTCATTTGGTCTCTAATTACTTAACCATACCCTGCTCCATCCGCCACCACTCACTGAAGACCCAAACCTTCGTGTCAAGAAATAAGTCTAACTGGTCTGGCTAATGAACCCGGACAAGCGTACCTTTACAGGTATATCAGGTGCGTTATTGTACCCATGCGAGACAGGTTTTTCATCGACAGCCAGTTGCACCTGTTCAGGCAAACCCTCACGGGTATACCTGTGGGTATGCGACCTTCCTAACATTATTAGCCATCTCATAATTTTACCTGATTCAAACTCAGGCAACAGAATGCAAGAAGAGTATGCCAGACATACATACAGCGCCACAGTCGGCTGTCTTATGAACTAATTCGAGAACACAGTATCTCGTCTGGTTCCCGATGCTGAGAAACTGATTACTCCAACGAATCTCAATACCAGATCTAAGGGTAACATCTGCTTATCTGAAATTCTACGATAATAACTCTAAAATTAGATTATTTCATTCCATTCATTTCATGGATTACCCTACATAATTAGTGAATGCTTGTGTGTGCGTTCATCATTTTCCGAACGCATGACCGCACAGGTGAGACTTCAATAATCCATGAAACTGCTTTTTCCATCTGTTCGAACCGGGTAATTATGCATTCATTAGCTGATTAGCTGGTTCGATTAGCGGCCCGTGAATGTTTACTTGTAATCAAATTAGGGAGAAAACTAAACATCGAAAGCCAGGGCCATGAATGTTTAGCCCGATCTAATCGACAGAAAAATACAGATTGCGTCATTAACTACAGGCTGATAATAGATTCATCGATGAGAGGTCGACATGCACTTAAGATGTATCTCATGTTTTTCTTGTACTCAAGATGGTTGAGGACTTCGAATTATAAAATGTAGACAATATCTCTAACCTGGATATTAATTCAAGTAATGGCCTGAGGTAATCGAAATGAATTTGTTTTATCAGGTGGAACTAAAAATTATACACTCATGCCTGCATGTACTTAGAGACCTATTTCAGTAATATATATATATATATATATATATATATATATATATATATATATATATATATATATATATATATATATATATATATATATATATATATATATGAGAGAGAAGAACCTGGCTCGATTCCCAGTCAAATTTCCTTGAAAAGAAAAAATAACACCAACAGGCTATGTCAGAGTCTAATTTCCTAGAGCTGTCCGCTTTAAAAATATTCTTTATAAAAGGAAAATCTCAATATTTGAGTCCCTATCGAGACATTTCAAAAGTCCACTGCATTTAAAGTTTGAACCTCTCATCTTGCAGCAATGACTAATGCCAAAACAAGGATAAAGTGATTTTATGTCATTTTTCTTCACAAGGAAATGGTTAGCGGCCATTACATTAAAATCTAAAGTGGAAGTATGTTTAGTTGATTTGTATAATTCTAATTGATTTATATAATTCTACCTTACGGACTGAGTCGACTATTTAGAATTTTCAAAAAATAATGCAGACGTATAATTAGTCGATATTCAAAACTTTAGACTAGGAACAGATCCCACTATCATAAATATTTTCTATAATTTTCAACAAATTTATATAATACATATCTTTCTCAAGGCGGAAATAGTGCGTTATAACGAAGTTTTCAGCAATTTATGATAAATGATGCAAATTATTCTAAACAATTCTTGCAATTCTTTTAGTACAGACACTCAATGATCATAATATTTTAGATGCCTTTAGACTGCACGCCTTGCCCGATTATTTATTACCATTTATCACTGCATAATACGGAATAAGTACGGAATAAATAAGTACGTACAGTAATCACTGCAATGAAAACAGACACAAACAAAGAAAATGGTCAGGGTCCTTAAAAAAAAAGAAGGATAAAAAAGAGTTCAAGTCCGTGGCTTAAAGGACGTAACGGGGGAATTCCCCGAAGGAGTCGCAGAGGCCGTGTATCCTTTCACGCAGAAGATGGATGGCCCGAAGCCGTGACACGTAAACACACTCGCGTGTGTCTGTCATTCTATAGGGGTCGCTTTCTTCAAAAGGATATTTATGCCTGCCATATTTAAATTCATACTAAATTCACATGAGCAGTTATGTACATGCCTGCGTTTTTAAACACATATATAAATATATTATACATATATATATATATTATATATATATATATATATATATATATATATATATATATATATATATATATATATATAAATATATATAAATATATATATATATATATATATCTGTATATATATATATAATATATATATGTACAAAAATATAATACACAAAAAATAATACATATATATATATATATACATGAATATATATAATGTGTGTATGTATGTGTTAGTAATATAAATAATTCACACGTGATTTTCATATACTCTCAAATACTGAGCATCAATATCATTTTAATGTCAAATTCATTTCATCCTGGAAATCACTTACACCCAAAGGGAATTATACATGACGGATGCATATGTCCAGGCCAGGATTCAAACCTATGCCTTTTGGATTTGATGTAAGTATAAACAGTCACTACATTACCCATTCTGCTATCAAGATTATTTAAACCCTACTATACATTTTCCCTCAGAATTCAGGTTCTGTATTTAAAATCGGAATCGATGCCTCTAAAGTCTAAATCATGACGATGAAATGCTGAGTTCGTAACATCTAGCTATATAGTTCTGAACTTGCACATGATGGAGATCAGTTGATACCGATTCCAAGTACAGAACCTGTAATAGCCCTAAAAGTTAATTGACATTCGTGCATATACAGTATATATATATATATATATATATATATATATATATATATATATATATATATATATATATATATATATATATATATATATATATATATATATAAATATATATATAGATAAATATATATATATACATACTATATACTGTATATGTATATATATATATATATATATATATATATATATATTACATCATATTAGATAACATTTCAATATATGACCAAAATCCTACTTCAGTTTACATTAAGAGAATACATTATCCACCACATTCGAGTTACGTCCACATTGTTTACTTTTCTTTTCTCTGTCAAGCATATGGGCTGCTTATGAGCACTACGCTGTCAGTCCCACAGGACTTGACACTAGAAACCAACGGAAAACTTAATAAAAAAATACACACTGTATTAAATATACTTAGCAGCTGATACGAGGATTCCCAGCATACAGGTCGTTTCAATCAAAAAAACCAAGAAAATTTGTAAATATAAATTAATATGCAAATTCTGAGTAGGTGATTAACTGAATGTCATTACACAAGTAAACGAGCGTATAAAAAAAGATTAAACAATGAATGCATGAACCATTTTGTTCAATTGCATTCCTCTCATAACGTCTCTTTTAGGGGTCTGTCAACAGCATTATTCTGAAATGAGGCAAAAACTGGCTTTTGAGCGCGGCCGTTCGCGTAAAGTTGAGCGTCGTTAATACGTGCGAAATGACCATATCATGCCGGCATATAGCCCCCCTGGCACGAGATGGCTCGTAACGCGCATGTCATCGCCACCATAAACTTCTGTTTACAACGAAAGAAAGGTCGAAGAGGCAAGGAAGAACGAACTGTAATTTTAAAACGGGGGAGAAATTATTTGTCATATTCTTACAGCTGTGCATATTGAACGTCAGTACAGCCTCGTCATATGCATAATAGTATTTGTTCGCGACACTGTTTATATTGCGAGTTTTCACATGAGCACTAATCTAGAGCTGCTTATTTACTGGTATCCTACTTCAAATGGAATAGATTAGATAAAAAAAAAAGGCAACTGAAGACAGCTGAAAAAAGAAAACCCTTTGACGATTATTGTCACAAACATAAAAGACGGAAAAATGCCACGCAGCATAATGTATAGTATTGTTCATAAAAAGTGTTAACTAATAAGGAAACAATAATGAAAGCCAAATGAAGACAACTGTGAAGCAAGCAAGCAAGCAAGCAAAAAGAAAAACCTTTGACTATGATTATCATAAACATGAAAGACGGAAAAATGTCAAACAGCGCAATGAATAGTATTGATCATAAGTGTTAAATAATAAGAATATTAGAACATCCTGGTGGAAATGCCGGTAACTACAGCAAAGATCCAAATAACAGATAAAGCTTTCGAAAAGGAAAGTAAAGCAGTAAATACGGTACTTACCGTTGGTATGATCTTGTGTGGTACCCCATCGGAATTTGGAAAGAGCGAGACGAAGACCGGTCATTACCTAGGAATGAAGAGAGAGAGAGAGAGAGAGGCCCATTAAGAAATAGAACGAGATATCACTAGTGGGTATGAAGTGGCTGTGAGACTCTAAACCTCTGATGTAAATATAGATATTAATTACACTAAGTCAAGAATTAATTTAACATGCATTTTGTATGTGCATGCATACGACTGCCCATATAAGTGGTAACGGGAAATATGGATGAATAAACAAATATGCCCATGTAAACTAATAGATTGAATAGTTAAGTTAGTGGTGATAAATGATTGACTAGTCATAGGTTGATGCTTGATAAGCATGAGTAATATGCACATACGTTTATATACATACATGCATATATATATATATATATATATATATATATATATATATATATATATATATATATATATATATATATATATTCATATTTATATATATATATATATATATATATGTATATGTATGTATGTATATACATATTCAACTTCCTTAACTTCCCTCTTACGGAATTATTTTTAGCAGCTGCGCCAGGTGCTAATTAAAAGGCGTGGACGCAGCTTCCTGAAGGTATATACATTTGACTTAATAACTTCAGTGTCTTAAATAAAATTGTTGATACACTTCGCTGTATCATTAAAATAAAACATGGAATAAAAACAAAACTGGATTTTAATTGCAATGTCGTAAATTCTGCAAATTACTAATAATTATACTTCTTTTTTTTTCTCTTCTCATCTATAACTGTTTACATGTTGAAACATTCACTTTCCTTGAACTACACTGGAACTATCAGAGCATGACAACAATGAGTAATTCTCATAACTTTCCAAAGCGTTTGTTTTCACATGAACTGTCATCACTAACAATCGGGCAACTTCAGAGTTGTATCTGATGTCTGTTCAAGAATGCTGTATTTTCTCTTTTGTGTTAAAGTTACCTTAAGGTATCAGAACTTCTCAAGAGATGATGCTAAAAATAGATATCACTGGTCACTTCTCCAAACAATTATTTTCTGTACGTATTTTTTTTTTTTTTTAGATACAAGCGTTCAACAGGATATAAACTTTATTACCCAATATATCATACTTTTCCTCGTAAACTGGTGTTTTTGCAGTTTTATAGGATCGTTTTCGAAAATGGTTCTGCGTCCCCTGTTGGCGTTAAGCAATGTGCATATGGAGTCATGGGAGTCATAAATTGGGTGTTTTTATGGTGACGGTGGAACACTGTTGTTGGATGTTCTTCGGTGGGAAAAACATAAATTCTCATTTCTGTATTGGAGATAGTTTACTGAAATGACTAACAGTTGACTGCCTGCCTGCCTCTCTCTCTCTCTCTCTCTCTCTCTCTCTCTCTCTATCTATATATATATATATATATATATATATATATATATATATATATATATATATATATATATATAAATATATGTGTATAAATATATATATATATACACACAAATACATTCAGTGTGTATCATCTAAGTAATTTTCCTCATAGAGGAGTAGCTTCTGTAGGTCATACTTTTCTGTTTTTCTGTCAACATTTTGGAACTAGTTTGCTACATCATGCAATTTCCAATCAGGCTGCGACCCAATAAATTCGACCAAATGATTATGTCATCCGAGGCCATGTGGGTTTCGACAGGACATGCATGCACATATCGCTCTATCCTCGTCTGGAACTCGAACCCAGGTATTTACCCCTGAGAAGGATTTAAATGCCGACAAGAAACACTAGTTTTCCACGTTCATTTCCCAAGTGACGCAACATTTAATCTGAAAATTGATCTGGACGCCATCAGAAGAATACCATCGCTAGAGGATTACGTGAAAGAGATCGGAGCAGAGCCTAAGTCATTATGAAGATTAAAAATTTTCCCCTCGGAGGAATTTCTTTGATCATAAAAATTCCAATTATTGTGAAGTGACTACTGTTACTTTCTTGGTGGCTTTCACTTGGCGGGCCTTTTGTCTGTGAGGTAAATATTATACAGGGTGACCGGAAAACCATGAAACCAGACTGAGAGAGAGAAAAAAAAATCAAAATTACCACTGGTTGTTCCCGACTTTTCTAGTACCCTGCATGTACCTTATCAAAAAAGAATTTAATTATGTTCCCATCACACACCTGTTAACGGTACTTCTTACTTATTTGGTTAAAGATATTGCCTTTCCTTAGAATTGTTATTTCGCATACACTAGTTATGTTATTCTTAACTATATTTTTTTCTCATTTCTTCCGACAAAGGCAGCATAAATGGCATTGAAACCAGGTGGCTGAAGTTATATAAACTCCTTTACAGGGATAGTAACAAATATAGTATTCTGAAGGTCTGTGTGTTTACTTTGTACCAGAAAATCATAGGGTAATCCCAAGACAATTATGGAAATGGCTAGTAACAAAGTCCCTGGAACTGATTTCAAAAGATTTTAGACGATGAGCTCATTCAGCAAAAGGGAATTAAAATAAAAAAAAAATGCCCTCTCAGTAACCAAAGCTATGGTATACAGAAAATGTTAGTGAAGGGTGCATGAGTACTATCTAACTGTACTAATCATGGCCCAATTCTTTGAATGATAGGTTCCAAAGGACGTCTTAAAGCTCCATTTGTTCATAACTAAAGATCATTTTCGATTTTCGCCCTATCCTTCTGTTAGACAGGGTATGGATTTCACATTAATCAGTAACACCTAGAGGTGGAAAATCGACGCAGTTCCAGATTGTCGGCCATTAATGCTCTCTTGCAGAATATAGTAACGAAAGGAAACGAGCAGAGATGATGAAAAATCATTAGACTGCTTGCTTTCTTTGGGCTGCGATCAAACTTTCCTCTCATACTACTCAAGTTTGTCAATTCCAAAGTGTCTGAGCACGAATAAATAAGTGGGTGGGTTCTAGTGAGTATCAATTTCAACAGATTTAGGCCAACGTGTTCCACGTGTTTCCCGTAAGAATAGAAACAAGTAAAAAATGCACGGAAGTTTATTCAGCGCAACCGAGTCTTCTGCACAGCGTATAATGCTGTATGAGCCGCGGCCCATGAAGCTTCCAGCCACGGCTCAGTGGTTGCCTGTCCTATAGCGTTGCCAGACGCACGATCATGGGTAACTTTAACCTTATAAAATAAAAGCTACTGAGGCTAGAGGGCTGCAATTTGGTATGTTTGATGATTGGAGGGTGGACGATCAACATACCAATTTGCAGCCCTCTAGCCTCAGTAGTTTTTAAGATCTGAGGGCGGACAGAAAAACCCATTTCAATAGTTTTCTACAGAAAACTAAAATGATATTGCTTTTTAATATAACATAAATATACCCGTACACAAAAGGAGAGGCTATCGTCCATTTTTCATATCGAAGCTTATAAACTTTACTTAGGTTTTTACATGAAACTATACGTTCTTTGCGTTACAATAAATCGTGTCATATTACCTGTTACATAACATTTACCATTACGGCAGTCGGACCTAGTTTCTGTACACAACCGTTAATTTCCGAAACTCTTCATCACAGTCTATATCCCTCCGGGTATGAGGAAGAGGGCCTGACATTATGAAACAAGAGCGAAAGATTATCAAATCGCGTCTGAGGCTCAGGAGGCTAATCCAGGTGATTACTTTAGATCTCCCTCTAGTTTGTTTTTCCGTAAGCGTGAATTCACTCGACGCTCAGTCGTTCAAGAAAAGTGAGGAAATGAATACTGAGTTTATCAGTTAATCCAGCCGCTGATACGGACTCTCATCATTAATTATTCTTTACACATCTCTCTCTCTCTCTCTCTCTCTCTCTCTCTCTCTCTCTCTCTCTCTCTCTCTCTCTCTCTGTGTATTTGCGTATATATATATATATATATATATATATATATATATATATATATATATATATATATATATATATACATATATATATATATACATATATATAATATATATATATATATATATTTATATATATGTTTATATACATATATATACATACATATATATTCATATATACATATATGTGTGTATGTGTATCTCTCTTGGGGGAGGACTCAGGTTCGAATCCTTGACAAGGACAAAAGAACGAGAACCCTTCAAGTAAAACTCAGTTTGTCTCTACTGACCCCGGCAGTGAATTACATGCGTGGTAGTTAGTTGACTGCACTGGGTCGTAGCATCTCCGGAACATAAATTTTTCACCTCAGGCCCAAAATACGAATCTCTTAAGTATGACCATCTTTTTAATCGGCTTTTACAAATGGCAACCACTGAAAAACAGCGGCTTCCCAATGAACAACCCCCTCCAAATCATGAATAATTCATTAGCAAAAAAACGACTGGTAAAAGACTCATTTTTAGTTTTCTGCAAAAGAAAACTATCGAGATGGCTTTGTCTGTCCGTCCGCACTTTTTCTGTCCGCCCTCAGATCTCAAAAACTACTAAGGCTACAGGGCTGCAAATTGGTGTGTTGATCATCCACCCTCCAATCATCAAACATAACAAATTGCAGCTCTCTAGCCTCAGTAGTTTTTATTCAATTTAAGGTTAAATTTAGCCATAATCATGCTCCTGGCAACGATATAGGATAGGCCACCACCGGGCCGTGGTTAAAGTTTCATGGGCCGCGGCTCTTACAGCAATATACCGAGACCACCGAAACAATGTGCACGGCCAGTTTCACACCAAGAAGCTTAATAAAATACACATGGCCGAAGGAGCTGTCGTACAGTATGCTATAGGAAGTATACAATGTTTCTCTCGTTCTATGAGCGTGAACCTCTCGAACCGCTGTTGACGAAAAATACGGGCGGCACCAATACAGCACCTGCAATAATACCGAACAATTTTGAAGATTAATTACATAAAATCTACTTGGAAAAAAACATTACAGTGAAGAATTGTTTGCCTATACTATCAAAATACACCAAACCCCACTGATTCCCTACAAGATTAGTATAAAGGCAGGTTGTCGATTTTCATAAATCTTGCTGTTTACATACGCCATATAATTTTGTAAAGAACAATGTTCTTGTTTGTGTTTGCATGTTCGCGTTTTCCTCTCCTTGAGCGAAGAGTTTTCGATAACCGGCAGACTAATTGCAGGTTATTTTCATCATGATGATTATCAATCTATTAAAATCAGGAAATTAGGACATCGACTACACATCATCCATTTTTAATCCGAGTTTTAAGTGTACTCGGATGGGGGAGGGAGGGAGGAGAGAGGGACGATGGGGTAATAACTAAATCACCTGAGTGTGGGAGGATGTAAGGGTGGGGGAAGGGGTTGGGGTTCGCTGGTTAGGAGGAGTAAGGCAAGGAATGGTTGCTACAATTAATGGTCTGATGTTTAAATATATAACGGATATGTTTCGTCATGATATGGAGTGATCGACAGATAACATACTCTTTTAAATATGTTGATTGACTGATTTGTTTATATAGTCTGGCGTAGCAACGACTCAAGATCCCTAACTCCGTCTTTCTCGAAGAATGTCCTACACTCTGAAATGTCTCGAGTAAATAAATTAGTTCGGATGGTTATCTGTTGCAAGTTAGTCTAAAATCGTTCATGTAGGCCTCCAGTAAAACATTTTAACAAAGATTGTCCAAAGCAAATATATATATATTCATATATATAATTTAATATATATATATATATATATATATATATATATATATATATATATACATGAGTATACATAAATAAAAACATATACTGTATAATATATATATATATATATATATATATATATATATATATATATATATATATGTATATTATATATAAATTTATATATATATATATATTTAAATTTTTATATATATATTTGCTTTGGACAATCTTTGTTAAAATGTTTTGAGGCCTTAACGATTTTAGACTAACTTGCTACAGATAACCATCCGAACTAATTTATAGGCTATATATATAATTTTACCCGAGCTGAGGTACACTACTGTATATCACACACCGACCGATATCCTATGATTTACAGGAAAAATTTAGCAAAATAATTTTAGTCGGCAAGTTGTGCTACAAAAAAGGAAACAAATCACGACGCTATTTTTTCCCCTTTTTTCGATGACGAATAAGGAGGTCTGGCCTTCGGCAACAGCTTTTAGCAAATTTTGCACATTAAGTATACTTCAAAAAGTAATCTATAAATTTTTTCTTAACCCACCCAAAGATAAATTAGGCTATCCGTTCTAAATTCGAACACGCAAGCCACGAAATTCTTTCATTTGAAACAGTTCAAACGAATAACTGAGAAGTTAACAAGTGCTTACCTTTCCTCTTCTCAAACCGATGAAGTCGAAAGTAAATGTTTGATAATGCATTGAATACGTCACAAGCACGAATCGTTTTCCTTAATTCAATCTCCGCCTTTACGTGAGAACTTTGTTCAGCATCAAAAAGGAAATAAATGTGATGCACAATACGTTTTTTTTTTCTCGTTTAAAAAAAAAGGGAATGTTATGAGATTGATTATAAAAGGAAATATTGAAAAGGTTTGTAGATACTTCGCATTTGTGGTAGAAAATGAGATGGAAAGACCTCACATACGAATGCTATCAAATGGGTCTTTTAATCCCACAGCATTTAACTATATGTTTCCATTCCTACTCCTTAGGTTAATATACGCTTCCCTCATCTAAGAGATCCACTATTTACCTATCTTACCTCAGCAGAAAGTAAGCTCATGTAACACTGACACATTTGCATTAACGCCTTAGTGCGTTAACAATCAATCTTAAACCCAAATTATCCATATTAGAGAGAGAATCAATTCGTCTATGGGTTTTCGAATAAAGTTTTGTTCCTAATGAGAATATACAATAGCTCTATTACAGTAACAGAGTTGGCCAAATTTCGGTATTGGCCATAACATGATATAGATGTCGTAATAGATTGCATGCAATAGGCAGGAAGAGTTTCCCTTTTAATAGATATTACTTTTATATTAGATTCCGCATTTGCAAACCCCACGCGACAGCGACACTGGCTTTCGCCATGTTACCAGGAAGTAAATAAATTGCATTTTGGTTCGTTCCAACAGGGGAGAGAGAGAGAGAGAGAGAAACTGACGAACAATATCAATACTACGTAATGCTGAGGGACGTTTTTTTTTAGCTAAACCAATTATCCGCAAAATTATTATTGAAAGTTTCACTTATTTTAGCTCGTTATGGTCATGTCGGCACCACTCCATGGATACAACTTCACTGGGATATATTCTCATATCAAATCAATTTCCCATTTACTTCTCTCGCCCCTGTCAAATAACCCGTGCATGTACAGTTTACTTCCCTGTATTTTGCACATTTAATAACCTGTAAGTGTAACGTTATGTAATCTGCTTGCGTAATAGTGATAACCAGTGTGTCTCCCGTTTAATCAACATGATGAGTCAGGCTTAATCACCATTAAGCCTGGATTAATAATGTTCATATCGTGACAAATAGTCTGTATGTGCCACGGTATACAACTTGTATATGTACCTGTGAGTGCCACATTTAACATTCCATATGTGTCATTATTAGGTCATTTGTTTGGCATGATGGTAACCAATAAGTATCAAATTAAATAGCCTGCTTGTATCACGTTAAATAACCCGTGCATGTCTTGTTTAAAAATCTACATGTCCCATCTTAACGAAGCATTAGGTGCCATCTTCATAATGCTGTATGTGTCATGGGGTAAAATATAACACGGGTAAAAAATAACAGGGGCAAAAAATAATAAGAAGGGTAAAAAAGTAAGATGGGGTAAAAAATAACTGGGTAAAAAAAATAACAGGGGTAAAAAATAATGGCTAAAAATAACAGGGGCTAATAAAATATCAGGGGTAAAAATAACAGGATTAAAAAAATAACGGGTAAAATATAAGTGGTAAAAATAACAAGGGTAAAAAAATAACAGAGGCAAAAAATAACAAGGGGTAATAAATAACAGGGTAAAAAATAACAGGGGTAAAAAATTACAAGGGTAAAAATGACAGGGGTAAAAATAACGCTGGGTTAAAAATAACAGGGGTAAAAAATAACGGAGTAAGAAATAACAGGAGCAAAAATAATGGTGGGTAAAAAATAACGGGTAAAAAAATCAGGGGTAAAAAATTACAGGCAGTAAAAAATAACAGGGGTAAAAAATAACAGGGCGTAAAATAACAGGGTCTAAAAATAACACTGGGTAAAAAATAACAAGGGGCAAAAATAACAGGAGTAAAAAAATTGGGAAAAAAATAACAGGTAAAAAATAATGGGGTAAAAATAACAAGGGTAAAAAATAACAGGGGTGAAAAATAAACAAAATCAGATGGATCATTTGTAAAAACTAATTCTTTGGTTCCTCTCTCTCTCTCTCTCTTTCTCTCTCTCTCTCTCTCTCTCTCTCTCTCTCTCTCTCTCTCTCTTTTTCTCTTTTCAAAGCATTCCTTTTCCCTACTCCCTGGCTCAGGGAGCATTTCGTCATAATTACATGTATGAATGAAATGTCTGTCTTAAAACTCGACAAGGTAGGTAATCTTGTCGTGTCCCACGGGAAGTGGCGAACGGTGATTTATGACTAAAGAATCTGTTCATTAAAGGAAAGAATTTCCGCCCACGACCTGCTGTGTTTTTGCTATTCAACCCAAACGAAAACGCGACGTATACAAAATACTTTTCGAGGTCTTCTTGCGACACAATATTTCTGAGAGAGAGAGAGAGAGAGAGAGAGAGAGAGAGAGAGAGAGAGAGAGAGAGAGAGAGAGAGTAGGAATATACCTGACCTAACATTAAAATTATAAAAATTTTGCAGGAACTATGAATTAAAACAAAAAAAACAAAAGGTTACCCTTCGAAATTGTTGCTTTCAGACAAATTAATACAGCAATAAAGATTATCATAAATTTTGCAACAAGATATCTTACAACATAATACTTCGACTCATTGATGAATTGTTCTTATAAGACTGTCAGATGAGAGAAGTTACGAGAGAGAAAGGAGAGCTTTCATATTTAAGTGTACATGTCTCTAAGACGTTATTTACTTCTGAAGAGTAAATTGACTTTAAGTTATTTCTCTTGTTTTCTTTAAAATTAATACAAATGTTAACAAACTTTTCTCACGGCATTTAAAGATGCAGGGAAAACATAGTGTTTTTCGACACATTCCGTAATACAAACACGTTCGCTCTCTCTCTCTCTCTCTCTCTCTCTCTCTCTCTCTCTCTCTTTCTGAGTGTGTGTAACTAAAGAAAGGCATAGCAATGCGAACGAAAAAAAGGTGTAAGTGAAAACCACCTCAAAAATCATCTCATGAGACATGGACAATCTCATTTATTTAAGCATGAATAGAGAGGCCGAGTCCCCGGGGAGTCGACTGAACTGCACACACACACACACATACACACACACACACACACGCACACACACACATACACACCTGTCGTCTCGAGCAACCCGAGATCTGCACGGGTCTCGGGGTACCGAGAGGGGGTGTTATGAAGGAGGGCGTGGGGCAGGGGGCAGGGGAAATCCCGATATGGCTGGAAGGAGAAAGCTATAAGCCTCACGTACCTTGATGTGCAGGGTTGGACGTGGAGGCTGTGAGGGGCGGGAGGGTGGTAGGAGAGGGAGGGGAGAGCTGGGGATAGAAAGGGTTGGGGGAGGGGTTCGGTGCCTTTTCCAGACTGTGATAAATTGTCGTAAAGAGACCGGAAACTTGGGGATCAAAGGCGCTTTGAGTCAATCGCGAAACGTTCGCATCCAAGCACCGAGAAGTCGGCGGAGGTCTTTAATGGGGAAAGTTATGCCATCTTACCAGGCGTCAATCTTTAACAAATCGTGTTACGAAGAGAATTCGCTCAAACGCCTTTGCCGAAGACTGCGAAATGTGCGTGCCTTTATCGCTGTCAAAGGGGGGGGCGATTATTATTTTTTTAACATTGCCATCACAGCATCATGGCTTCTGCTGCACTTTCCGTTTTGGATGTTTGGATAAATATGTGTATGCTTGAAGAAACAAGGCATGCAATCATTTCTGGAGGAATTACTGTAGCATACAACGTGTGCGGCAAGGGGTGAAATGTCGGCTATGAGACTTCGTCGCATTTGCATGAGAAGAAGCATTTCGCCTTTGAGCTGCTGATACGATCTTTGTTTACAAATCCCATTTACTTTGAGAGTGAATGACTGGCAGTGACCTTGCAGTGAGGTTTTTCATCACTCAAATGAAAGAGGCGATGTTGATGATCTGATTTAGTACTAAATTATCTGGTGTCACAACAACAAAGGTCATCGACCGAAACGAAATAGTTATGGTACAGATATGAAAGAAATATGGAATAGATCTCAGAACGTACTGTACAGGAAATATCATACCAAGGAACAGGTCTAAGCTAATTAAGATACGGTACATAAATGAAATGTACCCCAGATCGTACTATAAAGTCTATGTTAAACAAATGTATTTTTCTATGCATTTTCACGAATAATGCCCATTATTCGGATTATGCATTTTATGAAACTAAACTGTTTCATAAAAGACCCTCAGGCGGTTACATAAAGACATGAGTGAACATCTTTTAATAGTATTTTATGCTATATGAGTAATTATTTTTCAAGTTATGTATATATATATATATATATATATATATATATATATATATATATATATATATACACAGTATATGGAGAGAAAAAGAGATGGAGAGAGAGAGAGAGAGAGAGAGAGAGAGAGAGAGAGAGAGAGAGAGAGTCTGTCTTACCCTTATCCTTACCAGCATGAAATTCAGAATGTCACATAAGGAGAGGTCAGCTATACTGAATGCATTTCCACGAAATCTACCGGAGCACAGGTCCTATTTTAAATGTCGCCCTAGGATTTCCTGTTGAACAACGGGCTGCCATTAATAATACCCAGAGATGCTGATTCATTTAGGAGCTCTGGGACAATGCAGAAGCTGCCCTGAGTCATATTTGGTGGGCGCACATTATTAGCTAATGAAGAGGGAATACCATCTCCTTTTATGACCTCTGTGATTCAGTGGATTAAACTTTGATATTCAACGGCACGAATGTAACTAAATGTTAAATTATGTACAAGAATGTCCATACACACATGCATGCATACACTTAAATAAAACACGTAGTGATATGGGAACGCTGTCTTAAATGGAGCCTCTAAGGCCTTTGTTGAAATAAACTGGGAATTATGTACCTTGCATTTGGTCGACTGCAGTGGGACACGGACCAAGTACTACTGTTTTCTTCATGTCTGTCTGAAATCCTTGGGAGAGTCGTTTTCTCGTTCAAAATAATAAAATATGAAGACCTTTTCTTATTATCAATACGGAGTATTTTCATTTACTTTTTACCCTTTTTATGTTACGACATTTCTACACAAACAATGCCTGCATGTCAACTTGACATTTCATAATCTCATCGCCAGCGGTAGGTTTTGTTTATTTAGGCAAAAATAATTATCAGATAATGTATGTTTATGGACGTACTTATATTTTATCAAATACGAAACCCCCTCATATAGTAACACAGGAGAGTAGAAATTTCTTTCAACAAATGATATTAGAAGCTGAGAGAAATTGCTTGATATTCGAGAAAGTTATAAGATATTAGACATACATATTTATTTATTTATTTATATATTTAGAGAGAGAGAGAGAGAGAGAGAGAGAGAGAGAGAGAGAGAGAGAGAGAGAGAGTTTATTTTCAGAGAACCATAATTATTTGTGAGAATTCGATGGTAAGGGGCATTTGCAGCTTAACATTTGTAAGTTTAAAAATTCCCGTGTGCAGCAGAGACTACACCATCATGAATAATGACATGTTACATACTTAGCAATCAGCTATCATTAAGATGAGTTAATTTCGATGCTGCGTACAAAACCTGAATTCAACAAGAATATGAACGGCAGAGTTGAAATCGACTTATATCTCTCTCTCGATAGCCAAATGTTTAAGTCACTGTTATCGCTGATTATACCCAAAAGGGACAGGTTCGAATCCTTGCCAGCCAAGATGTATTAATAAGAAAGGTAAAGTGAATTCGAGTTGTTAGAGTAGTAAGTAACGTTTGAATTAATAATAACCCGAAACAGGAGATCAGCGCCTGCCCTATGAGCCTACAGGGGCCCAGGAGGACTTTAACCAACTCTTAACTATATATTAATAAGAAATTCAGAATGTCACACACACACACACACACACACACACACACACATATACACACATATATATATATATATATATATATATATATATATATATATATATATATATATATATATATATATATATATATAGTGTTTGTGTATACATTTTTTTCGTGTGAGTGTATGTATGTCTAGATTTGAGCAGCATTTGTTTGTAAGTACAAATATTTGTACAAGCACAAAAATCGCAAATGATACTGCATACACAGAACATTGCCAAAAGTTGTTCAATGTATAAGATAGGCACATACACAAAGAAACGAGTCCTAATTCCAATTTTCGTCTGTTTCACCGAGAAAACCTTTCCCAATTTGTTCTTCTTCGATCCAACCCCCATCCATCGACTCTTGCCAATAGATCTGTCTTGAAGATAACAAGAAAAGTACGTTAAGACCTTACGTGGCTTAGGCCTTGGCTGTCTGTGAGCTTGTCGTTTTTCTCAGATAGATATAGATAGATAGTCAGATAGATAGATAGATAACTACCAGACATACATAGGCCTTGGCTGTTTGTGAGTTTGTCCATTTTCTCAGATGGAAAGACGGTCGAGTTTAATTATTGATTTTATACTCAAGATAAACAAGAGTAATTATCAAATTAATGAAGATTACTCTAATTCTGCCACATTCAGCCATTCGCTGATGAATCAAGGATGAACCCTCTTTCATCTGCCACTACGTTTACCTAGACAGAGGATTCATCTGCATCACGTCGGAACGCCCCGATTTTTTTCATGCGGCCTCAGGAACTCTGAATATCGAAGCTATTCCGGCTTAGCGCTTTTTCCATATCGACTAGCCAGGACACACACACACATACACACACACACACACACACACACACACACACATACATATATATATATATATATATATATATATATATATATATAATTTATATAAGTATGTGGAGACCCCGCTCCCCATCTTATAAAAGTGGAATCAGCCAATGAGGGCAATGCAAGGCCCGATTCATATTTGCTAGACCCGTAAATAGATACTGGTCTATAGGCTGCTGGTCCAGCCAGCTGAAAATAGTTACTAAAGTCTGCTGAACCCTGAAAAAAGGTTGTGTGGAACTAGCAACCTCACCCCTTGACACACAGAGAAACCAAAAAAAGGACTGAATTTTGGGTTACAGAATCAAACGCTGGGGCAATTTCAGCAATTCAGCGCTTAAGAAAGTGAACAGCGGGAGTTGGAGTGGTTAGACGGCAAGATACAAAGAACCAGAAAATAAATGAGATGATCACGAAGATCGAAAGCTGAAATCCCACACCTGCACTACAAAGCAATAGAGAGGTCGGACAGCAAGAACATAAAAAGGGAGCAGAATGGATGCAGCTAGTGCCCGAAGGGACGTTGTTAACACCCTTAGTAATGCCTACTGTGCACCGTGTGAAGCGCGCTGACGGCATTACCCCCTTGCGGAGAGCAGCATATAGGTGAATTATAAAAGATAGGAAGAGTAAAAGAGAAAGATAAATGTTGGTGGTGCAGTTGCAGGAAGTGACATATTGTGTAGAGGCGTAAAAGATGATGACCCAGGTAGTCAAGAACAGAAGGTGAGAAACAAAGGACAGCTATAATAAACATCTAGGGGTAAATCCACGCAGCCACATTAAGAAGAGATATTTAGCAGTGCAGTGGGGGGGGGAAGACGCAAACGTAGATAGCCCGGGTACTGAACAAACGGATCTTTCAGTAAGAAAAAAAAAACTCAAATTCAGATAATGCATAAGCCTAAGCGCACATACTTCTCTGTCGAGTGTGTAAAGTATGTATTTCGAAGTCTCTGAATGTGGATCAGAGAAGAGAGGATAATCTGAGAACTGCTGGAGTAAATTTGGGAATGTTTGAGGAACTGGCCACTGGGAATGCGAGGATGCAACATCATCATGGTTTGCAGAGATGAGATGTAAAAGGAGGAAGAAGAAGTGGTGATTGGATGGACTGCCCATAAACAGATTAGACTTGATCCAGAATGCTTATGAATAGAGGCAAGGGAGAGGTGAGAGAACCTGAGTGCTGATGAGCATCAGTGTACGTGCATGAAACTCACGAGTTTGTAAGTTTCTGTATATGGGGTTCACCATCGATTCATCAGTTAAAGGAAGGTAGTGATGAGTGTCTTGTTTTTCTGCACCAGGCCCGTCTTAAAGGAAAGACGTAAATGGTAACTTGGTAATTTTTACAAATAAAATTAATATACGCATAGTCTTACATCCGTTTATTTCTATAAAAAATAAATCAAGCTAACTTTACACTCTACGAATCGTCAACAGCACCGAACCAGGGCCATCCTGAGAAATACCGTCTTAACTACAGAGAACAGAATAAAATCTCTGATTGCACTGAAAACTTCTCGCACCCCAGTAAATTTTCAATAAATGGAACGCATATCCTCCCTGTAGTTTGACTTGATTTATGAAAATTAGGCTATAAAGACAACCCATGCGTTTAAGATAGTGAAAAAAGGAGTTGGAGTGGCTGGACAGCAAGACGGAAGAAAGGAGGTGGAAACACAAGTAAGGTAAAAGGGTAAAATAATAGCTGCTGATAGGGGCGGTAAGGACGCTGCAAACAACCTTCAGTAATGCCTACGGTGCTCCACGTGCAGTACACTGACGATACTACCCTCCTACGGGGATTCTCCCTTTAATACCTGGTTCTGGTGTCTATGTGGTTATCCATATCACAACTAACAATGTAGTATAAAGTGAATAATACACTTATTTATTTTTCCGCTATTTTTCGCCCCTACTCGCTATGTATACAGTTAAGCAACACAGGTTACTGGGTATATAAAAATTCGTTGTCACAGGAAAGATAAAAACTTCCAGTAGAATAATTTAGTCACATCCATTATACGAGCTTTTTTCCCCTTTTCTTACACGCCTGATATCATTTATTTTCACTGCTACAGCTAAAATAATTGTTTATGGCTTCATTAATTTTTTTTTCACTCCAAATCATAACAATCTGCCTTTCATGTTATCGCGTTCGTATATAGAAAAGAAGATCATATTTTACACGTTTTCGTAATTTTTCGTAAATTAATTGGCTCCTGTACAAAATTAAACCTCCCTTAAAAATGTTTGTGAGCTGTTAATTTGCGTTAACGACCAAACATTTGCGGAAACATATTTTGGTTTGTGGTGTTGCGGTAAATAATTATGATATAAATAAAAAAGTTGTTATTTTGTGATACGAAATTTTGTACTCTGAAAAGCTCTGAAATTCTGCAAAAACAAGTGATACGTTCATGAGGTTATACCTCTTGAAAACTGACAAATTTTACTATTGTTTCTTTTATCCACTTTGTACTTTAGAAGGGTAAATTTCATAGATCATTCCCTTACAGTCTCATCCCCTAGCGGTGTGAATTTCCTTAAATGAAAAAGACAGAGGATTGCATCCCTCCCCACACCCCATACTGACCTTTCAAAAAAAAAAATGGATGTAGTGCTGAAAACTAGAGAATAAGGGTGTTATCTGTTTAAGGAGAGAAAGCATGATTTTTGGCACTGAGACAAAAGTGGAAGGGTAGTGTGTGTTGGAATGGGAAGGACAAAGAATGAATGTCTTTGGGGTGGATAACAAAAGTAGAGTTAGAAAAGGGATATCACTTTTTAGTGTCAGGGACATTCTGCGGATGGGTGTAAAAATACAAAAACTTCGAGGATTGTATGGGTGAGATTAAGTGTGGCTGGAGAAGAAACTGTGATGGTGACTATATATGATCCAGGAGTGAAAAAGAATGAGTAAAGCAAAATTTTTTGGGAAGTAAGAATCTGACTCTGGAAATGGCTGTGGTAAGTGAAAGGGTGGTTGTGCAAGGGATTTTACTAAGATGGAACATGGCTGGGAGATAGCGCTGTTGACAGGTACGGAGTTCCTGGTGTATAACTGATAGCTTGTCGAAATATGTTTGAAAGGATTAACTATCTGAAATATAATGGTTTTACAGGAACACTGACAGGCTTATATACTCGGGAAGGAGAAAGTGGTGGGAGGAAAAAGCGTTGGCCAAATCATGAGTTATCACAGTGCAGATGGAACAACAAGTTCATGAGAGTGGCTGGAGGTATTCTGATCATTATTTGGTTGAAGTGAGTTATTATATATTCAAGCCGCTGATAGGCTGCAGATGAAGACGCAAAGGTAGAGTGAGTAGATACGAATTTGGAAAAATTCCATGTTGAGGTCAAAACAACAGTGGGGAATGTTTGTGTGCATAGGAAGGTATTAAAAGGGAATAAAAACAGTCACGTGGTGGGATAAAGGAATGAAAGGGTTGGTGAAGGAAGAAACGGAGATTAAGTGAAGTGCAACTGCGTGGCAGAAAACATCATGCACAGGTATACAGGAGGTCAGACAGGGTGATAAAAAGAAAGTGAAAGAGAAAAAGAAAGCAAATAATAAAAATTGAATGCAGGTAATCAACAAGAGAATAAATACTAGAAGGTTACCATTAGATATAACATATATTTCCATATACACACACGTTATATATATATATATATATATATATATATATTATATATATATATTATATATATATATATATACATATACATATACACATATACATATACATATATATATAATATATATACATACATATATATTATATAAATATACATTATACATACATATATCTATATCCATATACATATATGTATGTGTGCTCATACATGCATGTACATTCAAACAAATACACAAAATAATGCATTCGAAGGAAATGAAGCGGGTAAAGCATATCCTGAAATTAAATCTCTTTCAGCTTATGCCAAGGAGGATCAGCATTATAAGTCTTATCTCCTGATGAAATTATATAAATCTGAAAATGCAGAATGCAATAAAGCTTTTCTCTATTAAGAAGGATCATCCAAAGTGACATGATTTCTCTCTTAAGGGATTTCTTTCCCAAATTATTTCTCCGAGACATTTCACTATTAACTCTGTGGTTCGCGTGACACTGTCACTGAGCCAGGTTGGACTGGTTTTTAAGATTGGAAACTGGTTTAGGGGTACTTACTCCATCTACGTATATCTGTAAATGTGTGCATGTTTCAGTAATTACCATTTCACTTACTGGACGCACCACGAATTCAAGATAAATGCAGTTAACGAAAGCCGACTTTTGTTAATAACGTGAACCTTCTGCGGAAATCAATGATAGTACGACTAACATAGGATTATGAAATAAATATTTAATTTTATTCAAAACTTAATTAGCTACATTATATTATATACATATATATATATATATATATATATATATATATATATATATATATATATATATATATATATATATATATATATATATATATATATATTATATATATATATACACACCCTCCAAAAACATTCGTAGTAAGATTTATCCTAGGAAACGAAAAGAACAGAAAAGCAGGCAGTTAATGACAGTAAACATAACAGCAACCTGTTAGATTTGCTTATCGTAACGCCTGCAGGTACATACACGCAACTATTCTGTAACATCTCGCTCAGTAAGATGACTGGCTTTGTTATTTTTAAAGAACGTACATCATCAAGTCGAGTTTTACATCTAATTTTACATCTAATTTAATTTCATACTGTATTTGAAATAGATTTACATCAGTAATACGTTAATATGGATGGTTACAAATTGGTTGAATTAATAATAAATGACAGAGGAGCAGAGGGAAAAAATGACGAATGTAGTGATGATTTTCAGATCAAATGTAAAAGTAGGAAGTTTCATTGAAGACATCAAATTGAGTAGAATGTTAATTTCTTTTAATTGTTAAAAAATTTAATAGGGTTTGAAAATGACATTTTCCTGGGATCATCATCTTTAGGGATCCTATTTAAAAAAAACGAAAGAAAAAAAAGGAAAAAACTTTCCCCAAGCTGCAACTCCATCGTAAACAGCTTTTCATCAGGTCATAATACAGAGGGCTAAATATTTAGAAAACCCAAAACGAGTGGATCTAATTGCCAATTAGCTCTTCGCTCCCGGTATAGAGAACGTTCTCTATTAATCTGCGTTTTCTCTTCGCAGGCCTTTCACATGGGTAACCTAATGGAGTCTCAGGAATGGGAATTCTAATGAAGGAATTACTAGAATCCAAACCTTTAGTAATACTGTCTACCTTCAAGAGCTTACATCTAATCTTTTTATGACTAACCGATCTCCATACAAAATGGCTGGATTCAGAGGTAACCAGAAGAGTCATAATCAAAATCATTCTATCACTGATGAACCAAAGATACTCTTTACACAGCTTTACAGCTGCTCACATCTTTACATAACATTTTTATATATTTACTAATTTATTATTTTCTTTTTCTTTTTAATAAGTGAGATCTCTTCTGTCTGTATTTCACTTTACCGTCTCTTACTTCTTCCTAATGAACACCTTATTCTTTGGAAGCTTGAATTTCAGATCAATGGCGCTTGTGGGCTTGTTCCATATGAATTGGGGTCATCTTCCGAATAATAATAATCATCATCACTATCATCAGTTTTGCATCAGCCTTCTTTTCACGTATGGAGAACCATTTATGCGTACGTGGCAGCGCTCTCTTGCAGTTTCGGGGCGTCATGCTTCCTCATCAGTGTCTCCACGCTGACGAGGGAACATTTCTTAAAATATATTTGTTTGTTTGTTTGTTTTTTTAAATTTCAAAGCTCTATACCGATCTGTAGTAAGTTCTCTAGCTCCTGGATATCAAACTCTACCTTTCAAATGTTGCTTCATTTCTCACTTTCACTTCAGCTAAAATTGATCATATTTACTCCAACCAACACTTCTTGGAATAACATCAAATAGTTACTTTCAACCTACTCTATAATTACATATGATTCATAATAAACTTTAAACTACTGCTATTTGACAAGTATACCGTCATTGCTAGTATTTCCAAACCATGCATATAAAACAATCTAGCCCTTTTCAGGTCACATCTTCAAAGGATTCTATTTTCATTAAAACCACGCTTTCTCTCTTCCTGTCATTTACGCATTCATTCCACCACAGTCACACGTTCTTGCTCCCCACGACAGGGCAGGCTAGGATTCACTCTCCCAGGAGCTTTCTCTTTCACCTTTGTTCTTTCCCTTACCTGGACCATACAAACTTTCCCTTGTATTAATCTTAGTTTCGTGCATCAGTCCAGACTCTTGGTTCTTCCAGCAACTGTATTCTCTCAATTAACAGCTTTCCTGGAATGCAAATGATCAAATTCTTTCATTTATTCCATGTCAAATGAGCAATGGCCACTTGCTTAAGGATGAAGACCAGTCAAAACATCTTAAAATATATATTGGGAAAGCAAAATCCCAACTGCAAATTTGTAAGCCTGGTATTTTCGTTTGTAAGTAATTATAGGCCAGTTCATGTTAAGTTAGCTTTCATCAAACATTTTTTTAGACGTTTTCATTCTTTTCAGGACCAGTTTTTTCAAAGACCAATAAGTCTTATCACAAGACATTTTTTTTCAGTAAAATCTACAAATCTGAACCATTTTTGCCTCTCTGTCCAAAACATGAACACCCACTGCGCTCTCTTTGTACCGCTGAAGGTACAACGAGAAATCTTTCACTTTTCGAAGCAGTCACAAAGCATTACAATGGGAATATCTTCTCCTGAGCTTTCAAAAAGGTACTGACACACACATTGATTAAGAGTACGTCAATATAGCGCTCCTCCAGACCTGGAAAAACCAACAATACGCATCCTAAGTCTCATTGTCCTACGCCCCCACCCCCAACCCGCTGCTACAATAGGATTCATCATGCAAAGAATCTCCAACATTTCCGCCACTTTTTCCGCTACAATATATTTCTGGCTTTTGTCTTATACATTTTCATCGCCTAAGTAAACAATGACAAACGCTCTCGTCTTTTTTTTTTCTTTTTCCTTCTCGCTAAGGAAAAGGGAAAATGACGACGAAACTTTTCAGTGCTGGAGATTTATTCTTACTGAAACAAAAACGGATGGCCCTCTATTGTGTCACCTGGCTGCCAAGGTTCAATTATTGGGAGAGTACGTTTTCCTCGGCTCTGGTGCTTTGTTAATGAGGCTCTCTCTCTCTCTCTTCTTTATATATATATATTCATTTTATATATATATATATATATATATATATATATATATATATATATATATATATATATATATATATATATATATATATATATATATAGTCTGCAAATATTTTTAAATTTTACTCGAGAGTTAATCATTAATTCTGCAGCGTCAGTGAAATTCTCTCTGGAGTGGCCCTTATCAGGTAAAACATCTTATTATTAGATATTCATAGATGTAAACGTATGTGCCCTGTTGCTGTTATTATTATTATTATTATTATTATTATTATTATTATTATTATTAAATCTTATAAGAACATGATTTAAAAGGATGGCTAAGATGCCTGCAAATGGTCGGCTTCTTTACAGAAAGATGACCTTTAAGAACAGACCGAACGAACAATCGTGTGCTGCATGAGTTAGGTCATGAACATAAATAAAAGGCTTGGAAACCGAAAAGAAACTATTGGGATTTACCAGTTTGAATACGGTCTTACAGAGGCATGATTGCAAGCCCTCTTGAACTTAAACAAGTCCACTTTTTACTCCCGGAAGAATATTTCTCATAATCTCAACCTTCAACAGTCTGGTTTCATAATATATACATACATTATATATATATATATATATATATATATATATATATATATATATATATATATATACATATACATAAACTATACATACACACACACTATATAAATATATATATATAAATATATAAATATATATATATATATATATATATATATATATATAGATAGATATATAGATAGATAGATAGATAGATAGATAGATAGATAGATAGATAGATAGATATATATATATATATATATATATAATATATATAATTATATAAATATATAATATACATACATATATATATATATATATATATGTGTGTGTGTGTGTTTGTAAAATTATCGATTTCACTATGACTTAGGCTACACCCATAGAAAATTATGTATGATAAGCGCTCCAGCCCTGAACGGGTTTCCGATTGTAACTAGGATGACGGTCACTTAATTCACTCAGGTACTTGGATAGGTGACCAGCAATACAGTGCGGAAGCGACGTGTTCACTATACAACTGCCTATGGTCAACGTTAGAAGGGGTGACCACACGATTATGAAATCAGAGGCCATAGCATACTGGTTTCCGTGACCATCTGTGAACAAGACACGGGGCTAGCAACCTAAAAAACAGTGCACAAAAGGTTGCAACAGACTTTCGGAGTTTGCTGTCAGCTGTAATCGCATCGAAGCCCAAGAAGCCTACATAAAGTGAGAGAGAGAGAGAGAGAGAGAGAGAGAGAGAGAGAGAGAGAGAGTCAGGTGCGGGCAGAAAAAATGAAGATGATTCTACAGAATTAGATCTTATCCACGACTATGCTTGAAAATAAATAGACAGTTGCTCTCTTGTCCTTTCGAAGAAAAAGGTTCAACAGACTTTCGGAGTTCGGTGTGAGGGGCAATCACGTCGAAGCCGGAGAAACCTACATAGAGAGAGAGAGAGAGAGAGAGAGAGAGAGAGAGAGAGAGAGAGAGAGAGAGAGAGAGAGAGAGAGAGAGAGAGAGAGAGAGTCAAGTACCGGCAGAAAAAAATGAAGATGATGCTACAAAGTTAGATCTTATCCACAACTAAGTTTGAAAGTAAATAGACGGTTTGATCTCTCGTCCTTTCGAAGACCACTTTCACACATCAGTTTCAATTTGCATGCCTCAGAGCACTACTTTCAGGTGAGTTCCTCGTTACAAAACACGATGTCCTTTAGATTCTGTCTTCTGCAGTGTTGCATGCCTCAATGCACTACTTCTTCCTGGTGAGTTCCTCGTTGCAAAACACAACGTCCTTTAGATTCTGTGTCTTCTGCAGCGTCTTGACGTAATCATTTCTACAGTGCAGACGCCAAAACGTTTACACTTTGCAAGAGGTGTGTGAATGAACTTCTCCCTTTGGAAAATGATAAGCCCCACTCAAAAAGTTTGGGTTAAGTCAGTGGTTCTTAACCTTTTTATTACCACGCCCCCTCTAAGAGCTGGTCCTTCCCTCCACGCCCCTCTTGCATCTGTGAGTAAAATTTCCTTCCGATTTAAAGGAAATAAAAGAAAAAGAGAAAGAGAAGGGGTTTCGAGGGATAGGGAGGGAGGCAAATAATTACAAAACATGCTAAGCCCAACGAGTCTAACCAGAGTAGCAGACAATAGGAAACTAACGTTATAAGGCGATACTTTTGCATTTTTTTCATAAACTTCTGAATATTAGTTCCTTACTCTTGTTACGAGAATATCGAATATAATTAGAGAATTTTTAACTTCTCCCTAGGGCTCGCGCCTCCCCTGGAAATTGCTGACGGCCCCCAGGGGGCGTGCCCCCCAGTTTGAGAACGACCGGGGTAAGTGATAACAGGGTGGAAAAAGCAGTGAATGTCATATTCTGGAAGTCAATAGTATGAAGAACTAATTTACACACACACACACACACACACACACACACACACTTTGTAAAGACGCTGCTTTTTCAGTACTAGTTTGTTCTCACGCTCTGCAGCATCTGGTGGGTTAAGAAACGTCACCTGCACATATTTCATCTACAAAATTAGAATTGACTGTCAAATATCACATTTTACAAGCAATAGTAATGGGGGCCAAAGCTGCCATATATGATTTTTTTTTTTAATGCAGAGGCTAATGGAAATGGCAATCAAATACTATCCTTCACCCAGACAGAAAGTGGAGGAGAAACTGAAGAGAGAAGAATGAAATCTAGTCTTTACCTCTGCGAAAAAAATGAATAAGTGAAAAGAATGACTGCTAAAGATTTCAAAACTATAGATTCAGGCAACAAATCCCGAACTTAAATAAGTACCTTTATCCCAAAAGGCCAAATTCTATCTTGCAAAGCTTGTTAAGGTAAACCTATAATCATCTTTTTATTAATAGTGAAAATAACAATTTATTGCAGAGTTTGTAGACAAGATTAGTTTTACTCAACTTACTAGTTCAAGTGGCAGTAATGATACGTCAATAACCTTATGGTAATGAGAGAGAGAGAGAGAGAGAGAGAGAGAGAGAGAGAGAGAGAGAGAGAGAGAGAGAGAGAGAGAGAGAGAGAGAGACCTGCATTTTGCGTCGGATCGTGCCTTCCCGGAACCTGATTTACTGGTTATGCAGGTGAAGGTGACCGGACCGGATTAATCCTCTTTCGTAACAGGGCTGGTTTAAGCTGAAAATGACTTTGATCTTGATGCCTGGTTTGTAGATTCCTTAAATAGTTTGTAAATAACTTAAATCTCCACCCTAGGCTACATTTTTAGGTGTTGGGAATAGAGAGCTGGTAAAACAAAATTCATATTATCAACTTATAAAAAAGTACAATTCATGAAATTCTGTGTATAATAAAACTGTTTTAAAATTTAATCAAATAATACACATACCGTTTCCTCAAAATCAAAAAGAGCGAAATGAATACATAGTCAACGCAAACCCCTCCCCCAAAAAAAAAAAAATGAAGAGTGATTTTGCGTCAAGGAAAAGGTTAAATTTATCAAATTTCATTATTTTCGTAGCATAATCACTTCAAATGACCAAAATTTAGGGTATGGGTTAACGCCTCCCCTGCCCAAAGTAATTACGTCGAGGAAAATTGGCTAGGAATGAAAATGGGGATATTCAGTATAGACACCCACAAAATATCTGGTGAGAGACTCGTTTTCTTTTACACATACAAACTTACGGGTATAGAAAATGGGGAAGTTTTAAGGGGGTCGCTTTTTTTCATTATTAACTTATATTAATTATCGCATAACTATAATGAAATGAGAGAGCTGTGCTAATATACGCTATTATTTTACTATTAATTTTACGTAAAACTGAATAATACTTCCACGCCCTTCTGGCTCGGTAACTATCAGTTTATGTGCAATATGGGCCTCGTGATTACCATCCCCTTGGGGCTGAATATAAGAACAATAAACATTAAAAAGCCATAAAAAATAAACAAAAACATAAATAAAAGTTAGTAAATATTTCCGATCGGCGACTTGCGGGAACCAGGCGGCGGCAGTATTCTTCAGTTATACCGTAACTTTGTAACTTTTGGCTAGTCTAATGGTCAAGATCTCTTCAAGATATTTCTTGATAATAGCTATTGTCCGCTTTGTATTGGCGAGTGATCGATTTCAAACGCTGAAATCTTTAAATGATTAAAAAAAAAAAAAATGCTGCCTTGCTTGAATACTTTTCTTTCTCGGTTGCCATTCATTATTATTATTTTTCATAAACGAAGAAGCAAGAATAAACGTTGGTGATTCAAATTTAGGAATGATGATGGATTTCTTTGTTAATGCACCTATTTCTTCTTTATTTTTTCTTTCTTGTATAACTTCTTGAACGCTCACTGTGAAGTCTCTTTCATCCCTGTGGACAGGAACGAAGGTTTATCCCTAGTTTAAAATTTGTATTCATTCTTTATGTTCATGGAGGAAATTTATATCAGCTCTTCTCATACCAGCTTACTTACTCCTTGTTACAAGCCTTATTTATATTCCCATTATCGCTTATTTTCTAGACTGATTTTAGGAACTTTATGGGTGTTCAAATTGCTATTTTTTTGTAAACTTAAAATCACTTAAGTATTTCCAAGGTTTTTTAATTTTTTAATGCAATCACAACCGCCAAAACAGTGTTATACATGGCATCAGCTACGGATACAGACCAGCTCATTTATAATGACTGACCGCGATACGTACCACTGATGCCTCCACACCACCCCACCCCACCCCCAACACGACATCACGGCCAGTACGGGCCAATACCCCGACAATAAAATTTTATTGGTACGGTCAACATGGGGAGCTAGCTCTTGTTGGCACGGTTCACAGCCAATATTTTAGTGAGATACCAACCAGAGTACAGTCAATTCATGCCGTACGTAAATTTCTGATGACTCGTCAGTCTATCGGGTAGAATGGAGACAGTAATTAACCATGAGGACAATTTGTAGTGACAGTTAACGTTGCATTACAGAACTAGCAATGCTACGAAGTCGGAGGCTATATAAACTCCCTGGTCATTACCAGGGAGTTTATATAGCCTCAGACTTCTTCTCTTATATACGGTACCTAAAGACTTTAGGATGCAAATAATGGGTTTCATATATTGTTTTATTAACATTATCTCTGAATATGATAAAATTCATGGCCTTCAGTTGAGTCTTGCTTCAAGCTATTCAACAAGGAGTGTAATAAAAACGTAAAGAATAGGTAAATGAGTAGAAATGTAATGAAATCAAAGTGGATAATAACTTGCTTTTGGTTAAGTACAATTCTTGCCATCGTGTATACATCCAAAATCAACCTTCACCTTTGACATGATCTTTCCTGCCCTATTTAAGCAATTTCCGCCTGGATCCGCTCTGACAGTACTTTTAACCGAACGTAAGCATTTCTTTACAGGCAATCCTCATTGGAAACAATTTTGACACTAAAATGTATTTGATTCCATTTCTGGAGTTTTATTTATCTCCACGAAATTTGCTGCTTGATTCGAAATGAAGTAAACAAACACTGACACATGTGAAGGGCGCACGCGCTGATTTCCTGTTAATGACAATGAGCTGTTCGTATAGGCAGGATTTGCAGGATAGCATACCGGTCCTTATTTATAACCACAACGTTTCTTAAATAACTCATTTATTTCTTGCAGGCTGGTGGCAGTTCAGAAAGTACTTGAAACAATCAACTGCATTTTTTCTACCGGTTGTTGAAACGTAGTTCATTACAATCTTACCAACTACTGATAATTTAATTGCATTTATTGTAAGTTTGATTTTTCTTTATTTTCATAACCGTACTTCTAAGAAATCCTTGACTTAGTTGCATTAAAGTATTTCCATCCCATTAAACGTAACAAGATTTTTAGACTGAGACTTTTACACATTTTTCTCTTAATGGTATGGGTGATATCCATAATCAGTCTGAGTCTGTCTGTCTGTCTGTCTCTCCCTCTGCATAATGCATATTGCCATCACGGACTTCATTTATAACTTCTAATTGCGTTAATCATGCAGTGGTGATCAATCTTTTTTAGTGATGGCACCCTAACTAACGTAATCATTACCCTGGCACCCCTTCTTCACCATCCCACCATATCGCAAAATAACTTCTTATTTAATGAATAAAATTACCATCCATACTCAAACCAAATTCAGCACACCGTACGTGCAGAAATATACTGTACAAACAAACAGCATACATATCTGAAGAATTAGATAGACATAATTAGAGCAGACGCACTGATAATAATTATATGAAGACTTCTGCAAACTTTTTTTTTTAATGTTCATTGAGATGATCTAGCCAAGACAAAATTCATGACAATCTTGCGGCACCCCTAGGTATTGTCTGTGGCACCCAAGGGTGCCACGGCACCCAGTAATTTAGTTAATGTAACATCTGCATTTCAGCAGTGGTACGAAATAATTTAAACCACCTTTCTTCTTTTGTTAGAATGCTTAAAAGTAATCATCTTCGCCTGACAGGTATTTAATAAAAAATTGAAAGAAATATCTACTTAAATTCATTATTAAACCGTCCTTATAATTACATTTTTAAAAAATATGCAGTTCCCCAAATAAAACGAATCCGGATCTCCAAAATCAAACCAATTAAATCTTTTGTTTACCGTTTACATATACATTATAACTTGGTATAAAAGGTATGACTGATAAGTCACCGCTAGTATTTCTTGTTGGTCATTGGCTTTCATATACTGTACTGTCCTGTTAGCCACGAAAAAAAAGTCTGAAATTAAATATGACGTACGTATGGAAGCCGTGAGTTGTTTGCAAAACTCTTGAGTAAAGTATCTTTTCATTTACGCTAAAGGACTTAGAAGCATTTATACAATATTTACATAATCGAACGTTTTACGGTTCATGCCCTAGTTCGTGTAGTGGCTTTAGTGTGGGTCGGCGGTGTGGTTTTAAATCAATGTCTTGTCTTTAGCCAGTGACGTGTCAAGAGCCTTAGTGTGATAAGTCAACCTGAAAGTCTAGATATTGAACATAACTGGTTAGCCAACTCGCATGCTGGTCTCTATTCTCTCTCTCTCTCTCTCTCTCTCTCTCTCTCTCTCTCTCTCTCTCTCTCTGTGTGTGTGTGTGTGTGGGTGTGTGGGGCATGAGTTAATTTAGAAAGCCGTTTAACAAACCTGAGCTTTCTTTATGCCTAGACGTTTACATTCCGAGATAACAAAATATTAAAAATATACAGGAATTCCACATCGTGCGCAAAAAAAAAAATAAAATAAAAAACAAAAACCGTTATAAGAAGAAAAAGAAATGACTGGCAAATACATGTTCTTCTCAGCAAAGTTAACAAATAACAAGCCATGTGATAAACAATGATGTTTACCATCTAATACCCTGCTGTAAAATAGCCTACTTCCTTTCATTTTCTTTTTACGTGCATTTTTGAAAGCCCTCCCACCCGCCCTCTTTTAGTCCAACTGGGATGCCACTCTTTTACCGTTAAGCATAGCTTGCAATTCTCTTGAAAGTAATTTCGTCATCTTGGTCGTTAGTGTTTAAAAACAGACATGTCTTTACTTCTTCAATATTTTCTATTTTTTCAGTTCTTTTAAGTTCCTGGAATAGAATGTTGAATAGTGTAAGTTTCGTGTGCACCATCGTCTTTCCACCACCCCAAGCATTTCCGTGTCAGCCGGATGAAAAAGATATTCGAAGTTAAAGTCTAAATAAATATGACATCATCAACGTAAAAACCCCGTCGCCCAACCAGCTGACAACAAATCCCATATTCGCCTGGGACATACTAAGGTCCGGCTATGCAACAGGAAAATAGAAACGTAGAAAAGAAGGAAAATGCGCAGGTAGCGCGTGATGTCACACCTACAAAACTCGCCGACGTTTTTCTTTGCTTCACCGTGATGAATCGGTTAAGTTAAGTATAGTTTAGTTTAACCCGACCACTCAGCTGATTAACATCTCTCCTAGGGCTGGCCCGAAGGATTAGACTTATTTTACGTGGCTAAGAACCAACTGGTTACCTAGGAACGGGACCTACAGCTTATTGTGGAATCCGAGCCACATTATAGCGAGAATTGAATTTCTTTCACCAGAAATAAATTTCTCTAATTCTTCATTGGCCGGCCGGAGACTCGAACGCGGGCCTAGGAGAATGCTGGCCGAGTACGATATCGACCCATCCAATGAAGAACTGTGATGACTCGGTAACCTTCCCTTATCTACGTAGCAGAAATGACATACTATTAACTCTTTTCTACTCTGTTCAACGCCTCTGAAGAAGGTGGCCTTAAAAAAATAAAAAGAAAAAACAAGACATCAGTTACTGCCCAAATCATCCTTTCACTGCCGAATCAAGGATAATTACCCTGTACAGAAAACTTCCCAGTGACAGCTATCTCAGCCAACTACATAAAAGGCTCCACAGCAGCACGTCGATCTCTCACACTCCAACCCCCTCGTGTCTTGTAAATCTTGTTGTTCTGTATTACAATTTTAATCAAAAGCCCTTAATACACCGGCCTATGCATTCTAATCAATGCAACTACTGAAAGTCTATTTTCACCATCTTATTTTTCTTTTGAAGGGACAATTAATCCTCTCGTCTGTATAGACGAGAGGATTGATTCCTTATCCCGATATGCACTTCACATCATTATCAGTCGTCCAGTCAGTCACTGTTACATTACTATTACCATAATGGCCATCTTAGATGTAGTCCCATTAACTGGCCTTTTTACATCTTAAGCAGTGGATTCCACGATCACTGTCAGATTTGTATTATCCCTTTACGCCTTTACATCATTCAATTTTTATTTTGCCTCTTACTTATCGGCAACATTAAGCAACTTTCCTCAATGCCCACTCCATACACACCAGACTGCATTCTCTTCAGTCAAAATCTCTTCGTCTGCATCACTTATTCATGGATTCATTTGCGTAGTATACGGATCTCCGCAGATCCTCCCATCCAGAGAAACTTCTCGTTAAAATTCTGCCTCTCACTTACACCGAACATTCAACTCCGTAGCACCTTTTGCTCCATCCCTATTTCTTGACTTCCCTAGACTTTCTCCTATATGCCTCTACACGACCCTCCATTCCATCGTGCCAATGCACTCAGACAACATTCTTTCTTCGTTAACTAAAAGTCTTGGGTAGATGACCTCCATACAATCCTTTTGTATAGTTGTTCTTACAACACCTGAAAGCACTATCTAATACGAAAGTGACCCAGCCATTTCACCTTTCAAACTCCTCATGCAGCGTTCACTTTTTTTCCAGACGCATTTCTCTTGATTAAGTTCATAGCTCCATTCTGAATAACTTTCTGGCTTCAATTTTAATTCAACTAGATGTGGATTAGAAATTCTCCCATGCACTCACTTTATCAATATTGCATCAATCAATCTACTCCTCCATCAACTCTTGCAATCCATAATCTAGAAAACTCATTTCCCCCAATTTTCTTTATCCTACCTATATTCAGAATTATTTTTGTAACTATATTACCACCAGTTACAATATATTAATATTGCTCATTTTATTTTTCCATACCACCTACCTTTTACTTTACTAAGTACAGATTTAGATGTTTACACATATATATATTTATATATATGTGTGTATATATACATATATATAATGTTTACATGCCTATCTGATTATCTGATTTATCACTAACATGAAATCTGGATGTTTTCGCATTTAGCAAGAAAAGGTGAAAGTGCTCAGGAATAAGGACAAAGATTGGTTGTGTCTGAGGCAACAAAGGTACCTGAAAGGTGTAGAACTGTGTGAACATTCTGGAGATGGGTGTACAAATGTGTTAGTTCGAGGATTATACTGGGATTACTGAGTGTGCCAGGAAGAAGGTGTAATTGTGAGTGCATATGGTCCAGTAATGGAAAGGAAAGAGAACGAAACACAATATTTTTTTCTTTTTGAAGAGGTAAGGGTATATAATGTATAGTGTGTGTATGTAGGGAATAGGGGTTAGACGTGCTGCTTATATGCTTTGAGGGGTTAGACGTGCTGCTTATATACTCTCTGCTGGAATACAAAATGGCTAATGTTTCAACAATTCAGCAGATAAAGTATGACTGTGGCAGTAACTATTGCGTTTTTTTTTCTCTGGGCCACTCAATGTTGTGTTAAACTGCTTGATATTGAATCAGTATAAATAGACAAAAAGATAGACGAATAGACAGATGGATAATAATAAGCCCTTTACAAAATACTTTCATCTGACATCAAGCACAAAGAAAAATCAAACATATAGATACCTCCACTCATAAGAATAAGAAAATCTGGCAATGTCTCAGTAGGTATCTTTTCTATGTACTTACACTGTTGGATGTAAAAAAAAAAAAAAAACTACCTTCGCAAGAACCTTGGAGCGAGAATATATTTTATTCCCGTCCACGCACTCAAGGAAGCGCCCTCTTAAATTCCTAAGACTGGGGCACGAAATCAGAAAATGCGTCATACGTATGTGACCAAATAAAAAAAGGACGAATTTCACATTCACCTCTCCTCAGCGTACGCGAATCTTTTCATCATAAAGAAGTTCCCAGGAGAAATCGGGTTGATTTTCAAGAGTTAGCAGAACAGTTGCCTTTTTAAATGAGTTTACATCAACATGGAATCAGAAAACATTAATATTAAGGTTAAATATCACACGGGTTAGATGAGGTCATCAGTTTGCCCGTTCCAATCGGCCATTTGTATTACACAGGGTTTACGTAAACATTAATTGCACCTGCAAAAGGAATTCTACAGCATCTTTAACCCATAAATAATGAAAGGATTTTAAGTGAAGGTCTAATTTCCTGAATCATAATTAATAAGTCAGAAATTACTTATTTCTCGAAGAAATACGATCCATTCTCAAGGGATATGGACTGGTTTAAAAGATGCTTTCACTCTTGGAAGACTGAAACCTCTGCTCAACATCATTAAACATGTTTCTTGTACACTGAATACGGTGTCTAAATACCATTCACTGACATTTTAATTACAATAATTAAGCATGAGATCATATCTATTGAAAGAAATCTTTTCTAAATATTGAGTCCAGGGACACAATTTGGAAATCACATGTATCCAAAAACGTCCAATAATAATACGTCATCTCTGAAGGCAAAACTGAAGACATTTAACGTGTACAAAAACCAGGGAAAAGAAAAAAGTTCAAGAGGTATAACTACTTATGTCAGGCTTATAATAGTTGCATGAGTTTCATTTTGGCTAACCGTCCTCTCTCTCTCTCTCCTCTTCAGCCAGCGGAGTAAAATCAACCAGTTCCACGGTCCACCCCTACCTAGACGGGAGGGACGTCTGGGGGTAAATCCCCTTGGAGACTGCTGCTCTGACCGAGCTCCGGCAAGGTGCAAGCTCCCGAAGACGGTCCGTTGCTAAGCCCTACCCCAGCTGACGTAATTTCTCTCTGCCAAACGTATGGTGAACAAATTTTCCTATTTCATGGAGATTAGTCATTATTTCTTCTCTGTCAATTGATGTAATGTTTATTTTTATTATTTTGAATTGTGCGGATATGCTTTGTTAATCATTATGTCAAAATTATCTCTTCTAGTGGAAAGTAACTGCTTTGAAATGTAAAAACACTGAAAAAAAGAAGTGTTGGGAGCTACCCACGCACTGACTAATTATGTTCGGCTTGCAAGACCAGCAAAATCATGAAACCCTTATCTGCAAAGCTTAAAAAAAAACAAATAGTCTTCATGCTTCAATGGGTCTATTAAAATTGTTCGTGAAAATACGTAAGGCCCTACGACATGAACAACAATAGTCGAGCGCAACCTGCTTCGTAGCAACAGGAACTGGAACAATGCTTAGAACCTGCAAGTATGCTTAATTGTGTCCTGTGCATTCCACTGCAGATCTTAAAACTAAATCAATTCCAGTTGCATATTATTTTTTCCTAATTATTACTATGAAAGCTATTAAATTAATGGCAGTCAAGGCAATCGTATTTCAAACTGGATGGTCGAAATATCAAATTTTCGACTCTGAAGTTAGAAATATAAATCATAGCATTTCTCTCTCTCTCATATATATATACATATATATATATATATATATATATATATATATATATATATATATATATATATATATATATTAACCACACAACTTCACTGTGTATATGTATTCATACTACTCGTTTTAGGTTTCAGTAGAACGAAATGGTTCGGATTCCAAGTTCTTCGATTTCCATAGTACAACAGGCTTTCAAAGACACAGTCTTCTACACCAGGTACCGATGCACATTGGTACCTGATGAAGAAGACTGTGGCTTTGAAAGCCTGTTGTACTATGGAAATTAAAGACTCTGGAATGTAAACCACTTCGTCTTATTGAAGCTTAACACGAGTAGTACAATATACATACATTAACACATACATACATATATATATATATATATATATATATATATATATATATATATATATATATATATATATATATATAGATAGATATATATATATAGATAGATATATATATATACATATATATATATATATATATATATATATATATATATATGTGTGTGTGTGTGTGTGTGTGTGTGTGTGTAAGATAACCACATCACAAGTGGTTCAAGTGCCATTTTTTTTTAAATCGCCAGAAAACGTGGTCAAACTCCGCCTACATACTTTTTACCAAATCTGTTATTCAACTTAGGATATTCATTTTTCTATATAAAGGTATATGCGTGTAGAATATATTTTTTCTTGTACTATTTTGCCTCACTATCAACCAGTTTTAATTTCGTTATCATAATACTAGTTCGGACTTGTAAGGTTATTATAAAATATTTTGTTGAAATCTGATACAGCTTTTTAGCGAGAATTCGTTTCTTCGTCGAGGCCCTGCCGTAATAATAACACAACAGAAAACCACAGTAAAATATAATTATTAATCCTTAGGGTGCATCCACGCTGCAGTAAAACATGTCAACACACCTCAGTAATTTATCGGACACACGGAACAAACAGGCTGAATGCAAGTTAAAGGCGTATTGGCAGTCCTAACTAGTGCCTCATATGATTACCGAGCATTGGCCAAAGGTTCGTTCTCCGCTTACGGTCGATGACTTGTTTTCAACCTGTTCGTGATGTTTGTGCGATAAGTTACTGAAGGGTGTTTATGTCATGTCTGTCTGTAGTGTGGACGCACTTTTAAGAACTTGTAATGGCCGCGATAAAACAGAACATACTAAGAAGGACGCTCTGTGTCTACCCGCAAACTATATATATATAGGAAGAGACAACCTATTTATAGGAGTGTAAGAGAAAGAAAGCTCGACAACTTAAGGATTCTTGGTACTTTCAATTAATGATCTTTAAATATTAATTTCTGAGTCGATGAAAAACCAAATTTTAGCCCTGGCAATATCTTATACCTTCGGTAGTTACTCTAAATTGTTAAATGTTTCTCTTTATAGTTTCATCTACTCAGTATTTTCATATCTTCTTCTTTAAGATTTTATTAATATCCTTTGTTATTAACCTTTTACTCCATATGGCAAACCAACAATGAAGACTTACACTATTCCCATATAAATATATATATATATACATATATATATATATATATATATATATATATATATATATATATATATATATATATATATATATATATATATATATATATATATTACCCGTGTATTTCTCTGTATGGCTATTCTGATATTTTTATATCCAGGATGAGGCGATAAGTCTGAAGGAAAAAAACGGATATGGGTGTAAGTGCAAAATTGTGGGATACGAAAAAATAGTCATGAATGGAACTAGTTTGAAAATGTTTGTAATATGAAAGCTGATAGTCACTTTGACCAAGGGTTAATTTATAACAGAAAAGATACAGATGGAACAATGAATTTTAGTACGGGTGTGGCAAAGGATGAAAGTGGTTAACTCATATATTTTGAAGAGTGAGTGCAATAGATTATGGTGGAATGAAGGAAAAGTAATCTCAGAATATTTAATGCAACGAAGGTAGAAGTCTCTGAAAAATATTTGGAGGAAGAGGAGTGTCTATCCAAGCAAACTTTGTAATGACTAGACGGAATGTTGACAAGACTCTTCGCTATGAATGTTGAATGTGAATGAAATAAAAAAAAAAAGTTGAAACTTGGTACGAAATTTTGTGCCGTCTTTGTCGAGTAATAAGGGTTAAAAGTAGATGCTGTGGAGACATGAAAAAGTAATACAGCGATATACAATCATCAACATCCGCACATTTCGAGGCCAACAACAACTTCGTGCCATCTTTCGAAATAAGAGAGTTTAATCTTCATTCTTCTGTCACATGAATTCTATAAAATGAAACTTTGCAGATAACTGTACAAGCTTCGGTATCGATGCCCACACTGAGAGTAAATCAGTGGGTGTGTGCATCAAACGAATCTGTGACATTTGAAGTTCCTCAGGAGTACGGCAAACCCTGGTAAAACCCAGATCATGACGTATAAAGCTTCAACGGACACACAACAGAACATGCGAACGGAGTCAGTATAGTTTCATACGAACTTAACTTGCAAATATGGACGTAATATTTCTTAGAACCCTGAATTCTTTTAAAAAAAAATTCTTCTCCAGTCAAACATTCTCTTGGGACGAACTTGTAGATTGATACCCCCATGGTTTTCTATTTCTGTCTGTCTCTTTTCGTCTATAATTTCTCATTTTCGTCGTTTTACATTTCAAAAATGTAAAACGACGAATGGGAAAATCTCTGACAAACTGGAGAGCAAGCAGTGGCAGGACACAAAAAACATGAGAAAGGAGTCATTATAATTTATTTTCGTATGAACTTGTCTTGCAAAATAAGCAAGTAGTTGATACAAATGTTGACTTACATCACTAATAGCACTCATGTGTCATTCATTAATTCTTCGACTGCTTGTTCTTAACAGCGTATTCTTTGTCATGGTGAGCGTCCTGCTAAATGTGTAGTACACTGGAATCATGACTGTCTTATAACAGAAATGATGATGGCGAGCTTCTCCATGCAATGTTGTTTGAATATTTATGACTTTTATTCGGTAATGGACATCTTTAGTTTTCAATGGTTCATCGTAAATAAAGAAATTACCTATATCCATAAGCTGGAAAACAGTCCCAAACTTGAATACTGTAAACGCATGTGTCAATAAGATTCAATGAATATTAAAAGCATACGTCAAAAATACGCACAATGTAAATATTTTGTCAGAGCAATCGCGAAACAACATAACGAATTAGTATCTAGCGCCTTTGTGCATTTTTTATTTACAAATATAAATAGTAAAGACCACTAAAATACATTGCAGTACTTACCACTTATTCTTGCCACCATTTCCTGCTTGCTTGTGCAGTGCATTTAGTCACATGATACTTATGATAGGATATACATGCATGCATGCATACAGAATGTGGTGGCGTGAGTTCATCGAGGCCCTATGCATCCCCGTGGGTGCCACAGGAAATGATTGATATAATATTTACATATACATATATCATACAAAGTATCCCGTGACTAAATATCCCGCGAAGATCAGGAGGAAGCAGTGGAACGAATCTATACCTAGAGATTTCTTATATTCTAATGCAAATAATGTGCATGCATGGGCGTATAATCTCAAGAATAAGTTGCACAGATAATATCTGAAAAAGAAGTAATTCCGAGTTTGAAAAGGGAATTGCCTTCTTCCGCTCTCAACATGAGAATAAAGAGAAAAAGTGAGACTTCCTATGAAATTTTAAATATACTTTGCGTTCAAGCGCTCTTTGTGATATTAATTTATTGTATTCGATATAAATGAAACACGCTTGTTATATTTCGTATTTACGCAAACACTATATATATATATAATATAATATATTATAATATAATATAATATAATATATAATATATATACTGTATATGTATACATATACACATACATATATATATATATATATATATATAGATATGTATATATATGTATGTATATATATAAAGTTAGTATACCTTAGTTTTACCAGACCACTGAGCTGATTAACAGCTCTCCTAGGGCTGGCCCGAAGGATTAGACTTATATATATAATGTGTGTACATATATAGATACACTATATGTACACTATATATGTATATATATGTATACAAACATATATACACGTATGTAAGTGTGCATGCGTGTGTATACATAGTGTTATGTGTGTTAAGGATATTTTCATGTTAAGACAGGAATTATCTCCTGCCAGAATTTTTACATTCACTGTAACTCTTTTTTTTGCATTCTTTGTAACTCTTTATTATCGCATTAAAACACTAAAGGATAAAAAGAATAAAAAAAAATACTTGACAGGGGTTTTTGTAATATTCTTTAGAACCTTGAATTCCTTGAAAAGTTCTTTTTCAGTAAAATATTCCCCGGTATTATGACTGTAGTCCTGTTACGCTAGTTCTCTATTTCTTTATCCCTGTATTATTCCTCTTGACAAAGCTTTTTTTTATTTTTTCTTTCCAAAATCAAAAGGACGAACGAGAAAAGCGCTGAAAAACTGGAATGTAACGCAAGGAGTAACTGCCCAGTTGCAATGACCAGCAGCTTTGTCAACCTAATGGGATAAATTGCTCCCTATTGCTCTTGGTAGCTCTTCTACTTAGGTAAGTTACTAACTGTAATATAAGGAAATATCCTTCTTGCAGCTTGCCCTGCGATCGAACACGTGCTGCATCTACTGACGCGCGCTAGCGTAATAAAATAGTGTTCTAGTTCCACGAGTGTTTAGACAAGTACCAACAAATGTTAAGTAGGAAAATATCATACATAGATTCATTTCTGATCCCATTTCTGGGGGTGTCTTTGTTGGAGACACTGCGTCAGTCTCACGCAACACCTAAGAGGACGACTTTCTAACGAATAGTCTACAAAATGCAATAAGACATCGATTTCATTTCTTATTGTTTCTTCAGGATCCTTCTGACTGATAACTGTAAGTGAAATACAGTTATGTTTCCCAGTAACATCAAGTTATTTACTTATTTATATCAACTATTTCCACGCCTCCAGGCGTGACACTAAGAGGAATTACCATCCATTTGGATATACTTTTATACCTTGAGGTTAATTATATTACAATACAATCTCCCTTGGTGATATTTAATTTTGTATTAATAATGGCTACATGATATTTATCATGATCTCTGGAATTGGCGATGTGCTTGGCAGTATTATCAGCACCGCCCCCATACGTACTGCGTTAAGTATATTCTCAGTATGAAGTCGCTGTAAACAAGGACTACTATATGGCCTTGCTGAGAGTTCGTGTTATCATTTTATATTCTGTTGTTTAGTGATAAGTTTATATGTGTGTGTGTGTGTGTGTGTGTGTGTGTGTGTGTGTGTGTGTGTGTGTTGTGTACGTAGGCTATACATATGTTTGTGTGTATACATGTTTTTTTATACGATCATGTAGCCTAGCCTTACAAATGAGTATAACTCGAGTGCATAATCAAAATAAGCAATTCTTAATCCGCCATGCCGTCAGATTAACTAGGTGTTACAACGTTGGTTGATGTACAGCGTATAGTATAGGATCCCGTAAGAGAATGCCATCCTACGTGACTGGCCTACAGAACGCAAGTCACATCTCCCCTAAAATGACTACCTCAGTTGCTTGGCTCCTGACAGCTGTCAGTTGCTGGAAAAGTAACGTGAAGACCATCAACTAACACACCCGCGTTCATCACATCCCTATTGGCGCATTACCATAACGCAATTGATTGATTAATGCGAGGGTCATTTAATCGTACATCTGGAACTGGAGACCTTGTACGACGTGTTAACCAGGGCTACTGAGACCAAGCGGGCGTTTCTCGTAGGAGGGACTCACCTGCCTGGCAAGATTACAATCACTGTTGAAGTGGCCCACCTGAGCGAGAGACCTGTACCTTTCTAATTCTCTCTCTCCGATTTAGCAGTGATACCGATTGTTAAAAATTATATCCAAGTGTAGTCTTTGGTGCACCATGCAGTTTAAAAGTTGATCATAAGGTACGTGGAGGGGTGGGGGGGAACACGGAAGTACTGTTATTACCGATCGCGCCTCAATCAGCCCGACCTACATGAATTTTCTACCTGAAGCACTCGTCGTAGTCTACTGTATAGCGTTTCGGTGAAAATCGGCTGTGGTGTGATGGATATGACAGAGAGTGGTCGGAAGGTATGATCATAACCACTTCTACCCTCTACGCTCACAGAGGAACATCCAGATGTGATACCACGATTTCGTAAAACCCTGAGTACAGGAAATGTCTTACTGCAGGGAGATTTGAAGTGTTACCTAACTGTGATATCTCAGTTTCTCTCATGGCTGGTCGAGGTGACAGTGTACGCATGATCGGAAATGTCGGGCACGTGATTGTTCTGAATTATTCCTCTGCGCATGCTTGTGTTGTAAACTTGAAGTGTAGCTTCTTATCTTGACTAGCATGAAAAAAAAAAGAAAGTTATTTTAAACCTCATTCCATAATTTCAAATAGTGGGGGTAAATCGAAATCTTATCACCTTGGCGATGGTGGGGGAGGTGTAAGGAGGCGACCCCCTTCCCTCAACACCACACGTCTTTTCATCTTTGCATCACAAGTGCATGTATGTCAGGTCGCTTAAAAGAAAAATGTGCATATGGCGGACGCAACTATGAAAAACTGATTGTGTTGGAGTAGGAGGGGAGGGGAGGGTTGAAAAAGTGGTGGGGAAGGGGGAGTGAACTGTGATCGAAACCCATGGCCCTAAAGGATCTCACAGAGTTAACGAGTCTGTCCCCTCAAGGCTAAAGTAATAGCAGACCTTTCTTCTCGATTTGACTGTGCAACTTCGGTCGCGTGTTTCTCGCTTTCGGTTTTTATAGTTATATAATCTTCTTTTGTGAATGCTGATTCGAGTAATCCTCTATTTTTACGTTTGCGTTGGCTCACAATACCTCAGTTTTTATTTCAGACATTTATTTTTGTGCTTTAATATTTGGTACAGGGGGCTTGTTGTCTAATCTAATGATGTAAAGGGGTTCACCTTATTCTTACAAATGAGTAGCAATATAACAGTAATAATGGCAACGTTGGCTAATAATAATAATAATAATAATAATAATAATAATAATAATAATAATAATAATAATAATAATAATTCAGATATGTCGGCAATGATGATCTGCGAAATTCCAAAAGTAGAAGATTTTTTAGAATACTTCTACCTGCAGTGCATTGAAGTCTCCATTAACGACAGACTTCAAAAGATCCTTCTCTTGCAAAATGTTTACCGGTTTTTCGCCGACAATTATCCATGTGTTGTAGCTCATCGTACGGAGATACTGAGCATCGTATTTTCGTACTGTGTATGATCTGGAGATTTGTGGACGTACATAAAATCTGCGTTGGTTAGATGGACAAAGACGCTGTCTTTTACCCTCTGCATCTTCACTTGCAAAACTTCCCGGGTTCTAATCCGAAGCAAGCCGGAACGCTTTGGTCTTGATCGGTTTGATCCATCTATGCCTCTGCAGACGTAAGCATGGAAGTATGTATGTACCTGGCAGTTCAGTCGAAGGTGGTGGGTTGTAACCACGGTGACTTAATCTCACACCAAAGGGCTTGTTGAGAACTGGGAGTCTAACACATTCAGTAGCTACGCCTTCTAAGGGGTAGAGGTGCATGGTAAAAATATATATATATATATATATATATCTATATATATGTATATTTATATACATACATATATATACATATATGGTATATATACACAAGTGTGTGTGTGTGTGTGTGTGTGTGTGTGTGCGCGCGCGCGCGCGCAAGCGCAGGCGCTTAAAAATCACTGAACATAATTTATGATGTTTGTATTATGTAGCACAGAGTATAAATCCTGACCACTTTAACCTTTAATCAAAACACCTTTAATAGGACAGATACACAATGATAATATTTACATTATATAAAGGGTAGGGTGACACACAAACGAATATACACAAGACTCAAAAAATAATGGCACTTAATAGGACTGGGAGCATCCCTAACCTCAGCTGTGACAGAGACCAATGTTCAGTTCCTGTATTTCAAAAGAAATTTGTAAACTGTACACACATTCTTAGGAAGGTAGTCTGACTGGTCTTAATAGGGAAGGAGTGGGCCCACTTGCAGAGTAGAACAAGATTTGTTAATGGTGCAGTGACCTCTGTCACAAATGAGGTTAAGGTTCTTCATCCTGTCCTGTGCCAATATGTCTTCGCAATCGTCTGTATGTTTGGTTGTAGTGTCCCCCTACCGTGTACTAATTTCTACCATTATATATCAGTCCTCTTCAAGAATTATTAAATAAAGGCAAAACTGATCAGGTTTTACATTGTCTCATTATATGTATGTATGTATGTATGTATGTATGTATGTATGTATGTATGTATGTATACATACATCTCATACACACATACATACAGACACATTATTATATATATATATATATATATATATATATATATATATATATATATATATATATATATATATATATATATATATATATATACATAGTTATTACATTTTATGAAAGAAGCAAGAAGATCCATTACCTCATCAACAAGTGTTTAGCCCATGTGAAGATCACGAAAAATGTGTTTTGTATATAGATTATCACCCGACACATCAACCATTTTCAATTTATGACCTCTAGATTTGCATTCAGCAAAATTTTATTCATAATATCTTAGGCTTCGAATCTGCGCAGATCTTAAACAACAACTTGGTACATATTTGATATAGAATTTCAACTGAAAATTCATCACTTGCCAAAATTCAAAAAACCACAACGATTAATTTAGCCTGTAAGGAATTTTCAAATCTGCTTCATTCTGGTTCGCTGGTATAGCGGTTAGCGTCGTGGTAAGCCACTCCGATGTCGCGGGTTCGCGTCTCCCCAAGGGCGATGAAAAATCACTGGCTCTGTATCACGATCAGTTACTGCTGTAGTGTGGGGTCTGCGGTGGGAGGTTGAAAACAACACTGTTTGGAACCTTGAATTTCACGTCAATGGCCCTTCAGTGCTTATTCCATGTAAATAGGTTTCATCCACTGAAATAACAATATTCATAGTAATAATGCTAACAAATCTATATGTACTTATTTGAATACTGAGCTCATCTCTTGTTTCAAATGTTGCCTCGAAACGTACCTACAATTTAACGAAAAATTTAACGAAGCTTATTTTTACTTTAATTTCACGGTACAATTAAACTTAAGAACTTGCAAATTAATATTTTATTATTATCAACTTTACCCATATTCCAACACCAAAAATTTAATATCAATACAGAGCAGAGGCAGATGACAATTATGCCGCTACTACATCAATCATAGAAAAAGAAACTCGTAATCGACACCTACAAAAATTAATGAGAAGCTCAGTGTCCAACTCTGACCCAGAAAACTTTATAACTAAGCCCATCTTTTTAAGACAGTTATTTTCCAATCTTACATTAGAATTACTAGCACTGCTGTATATGAATATATTGTACGCGCTGATAGCTTCTAACTAAATATCGAGAAAATTAGCCGGATTTTGTTTCTGACGACTAGCAGGGGGGCTTCTAACCAACATACTTCCTTCAGTGATCAAAGGAATAAAAAATAAAAAAAAATTATATGATGAATTTTGCAAGCATTTTTCTCCTCGGCGCTGTCTTGCGAACTGAGGATAAATACTTCCAAATGACAGATACATATACCCGCTGATACTGTTAAGCTTCTCGCCTGTCCCATTTATCACACAGAGCTTGAGATCCCGGTTCCAACCTCTGAGAATGTCATCTGTTAATTCATCGTGTTGTAAATAAACTCAAAAATTAATAGATACCCAAGAGGAAAAGCCCCTTAAATATATAACAGTTTTATTTTACCACAGACGCCCTTTAATTCTGTCAGAATGTTGCTGTTATGTTTCATCTGGCAAGGAATGCAAATCGGTTATATATGCCGAAATGATAAAGCAAATAATCCTTTCTGGTTTCATCTTACTATATACCTTTTCATACTGACAAACAGACACTAGTTGATTCTAAATAACCGTCGTTTTAGTCAAATAAATCACGAAATCTCTCTCTCTCTTGTAATTTTTCAAGCGCTTCTGATCCTGAGAGATGAATTATTTTAACACACTGATGAATACGTTATCGCATATTTTATTTGCCAAAAGACTAACTCTTAAAATGTGCTTATATAATTATTAAACTGGTTTATTTATCCGTCGCTCTGGAACGCAGTTTTACCGAGAGGGTGCATGAAAAGATGTTGGTCAGTACGCATCAGATTTGCATTTATATTGAGATCCTCAGGGTATCTACGGGGGGAAATGGCCTCGAATAGTTGTCATGAACTTGAAACACACACACAGACACCAGTAATGATGTTTAACCCCTCCACGTAAAGAAACTGAATATCCTTTTATTAACTAATGATAATAAAGGGTATTTTCTACAAATGATTTGTTTTACACACACACACAGCTTCTTACTTGTATACACACATACAAACACACACACATGTATAATATATATAATTATATAATATATATAACAAAGGTCGAATGAAGTTATCTTTACCGTTTTTGTTTACACTGAGAAAAGCAAGTGAATAATACATTCGATATAAACCAATAAATTAATGAATATTTCGTTTAAAATTCAAAGGATGTTGTTAATGTTTTCACCGAGATCCGGATGAGCAAACATTAAAAAAAAGGAGAATAATTAATGATGTCACAAATAAACAAACACGAATCCTGAAGTATAAACTAAGAATTTTAGGTTGGTGCTGCTGAATCAACTCCCTACACTGTTCTGGTTGCTACCTGCAACTGCTGACTACCCACCAAGTCATAATCCGCTGCCTCTTTCAACAAAATCTTAGTATGCAAAGAGGAATTCACCAACGGATGATACCGATTTTTGAGAGAGACAAGAGAAGGAAAATGATGTGATGTCTGTAATACTGAGATAAACAATGAAGGCTAAACGTTGACAAAAAACACATGACATTTACTGTATGTCTCAAGAAAGAACTTCATTACAAATACGCAGCGACTGGTTTTATAGATTTTAGCGAAGTCATGAGAGAGAGAGAGAGAGAGAGAGAGAGAGAGAGAGAGAGAGAGAGAGAGAGAGAGAGAGACTCGAGCCTCTTTTACTCACAGCAGTACTGAGATGATTATTCTTCTCTCTCTCTCTCTCTCTCTAAAACATTAAACATTCAGTCAGTTGCCAACCGCTCTATAATTACTTTGGACTTCCAATTCTGGAAGGTTAAAATTCGCAAGGCTACTAAACTTCGTGCTGGGAAATCCAGTAGCCTATCCTACCTTCGTAGCTTTCCAGAGTCCTCAGCCCTCACGTCAATGTTCGTTCGCAGAAGTCCGGTTTTCCTAACCTGGGGGTTTACTGTAACTGCGTGTTTGTGTGATAGCGGGGGCCGTGGATGATCATGTGTTGCTATCTTTTCAAGCACTTGGCCTCTAGGTTATACCACGCCATCTAGGAAAAGTAAAAATAAACTTACTTCGCATTTGGTTTCACTTGTTACTACAGACATTTTGCTCTACAAACCTTTCTGTACGGCATCTTTTATCTACCGTGTGAATCGCATGTTATTATAATTGAAACTGGACTCAAACTGTCCCACACAAAGGCAGACAACCCTTGAATCTATCACTGCGTTCGCTTCTAATCGTGGTCGCGTGATCGCTCCTGTTCCAAGAATGTAGACGTCACTCTGTCCTTTTTCTTGAAATTTTTTTATCGCTTTCCTAACTGTAAGCATCTTATCTGAGGAAGAATTCACTGTTTTCAGTCATTTATTCTTATGCTACCTGGGCCCACTATCCTCGTCAAGAGCTATTCTTACCGAAATTATAAAGCAAGAGACATAGATGGGAAATGCGCGTTAATTAACTTGGACGAAACAAACTGAGAATATAAATAAAGGACAGTCACGTTTCCAAGGTCAGCTCATGGCCATCAAGGGTCCTGCTGCAACGCACGTTTATTTTTTAAAATTTTCATTTTCTTCTCTTTTTTTGCATAGATTAATTCCCTGAGTTTCTTGTCTGTTGGGGGTTTCCCTAACATTTTTAGTAAGTGGAATGGTAACTATGGGTTTTCCCCAGTCTGTTCGATACCAAGTTCGTTGTGTGGGTGTAAGATCTCCAAATGTTTCGTACAATATGATTATCTACGTCTTCCGAACATTCCTTTCAACCCCCGCCCCCCCCACATTTTTTTCTTTTATCGGGAAGGGTCAATGTAACCACGACTGTTCAGGATTTATTGTTGTTGCAGAATAGAATATAGTATTTAGGCCAAAGGCCAAGCGCTGGGACCTATGAGGTCATTCAGCGCTGAAACGGAAATTGACAGTAAGGAGGCTTGAAAGGTGTAACAGGAGGGAAAACCTCGCAGTTGCGCTATGAAACAATTGTTGAAGAGGGTGGAAAGTCAGATGGAAGAAAGAGAATATGAACGGAAGTACAGTAAAAGGAATGACAGATGTCGCAGCTAGGGGCCGAAGGGGGGCTACAAAGACCGTAAGTAATGTCTATAGTGCACTGGATGAGGTGTATTGACGGCACTAACCCCCTACGGGGTACTTTTGTTGTGACGAGAAAAATTACCCAAGGTTAAAAATGACTAATCGGATAAAGTAACTCCTGTAGGGAAAATGTAGTATCAGTACAGATTCAGTATTCAATTTTGCCTGTTATGTGTCATTCTGCATAGACAGCAACAAAATAGAATACAAACAGCGGTAATCAATATACGGGCTGCGTAGCTTTTATAAGTCTTCTCGTCAAAGTTCCTAATCATGACTAAGCATTCAAGTGATTCGAGAGGCGAATGGAAACTCCTTCAAGATTCTCTCTCAAGGACACCCACTAGAATGTACCACGGATTTTCTTCTAACCGCGAGTACGCATGATATAACAATCCTGGCTGTGTAATATACCTACTAAATAATCGGATGGTTCCATACCAGTGGGCGGGGAATCAGCAAGTTGTGCTCGACTGGCATTATAATTGGAAGTTACCTACTAGCATAGGAAATACGCTGTTCAAACTACAATTGGTATTTACCCACTAGCATCCAAAGTACGCTGTTCAAACTACAATTGGAATTTACCCACTCGCATCGAAAGTACGCTGTTCAAACTACAATTGGAATTTACCTACTAGCATCGAAAGTACGCTGTTCAAACTACGATTGGAATTTACCCACTAGCATCCAAAGTACGCTGTTCGAACTACAATTGGTATTTACCCACTAGCATCCAAAGTACGCTGTTCAAACTACAATTGGTATTTACCCACTACCATCCAAAGTACGCTGTTCAAACTACAATTGGTATTTACCCACTAGCATCCAAACTACGCTGTTCAAACTACAATTGGTATTTACCCACTAGCATCCAAAGTACGCTGTTCAAACTACAATTGGTATTTACCCACTAGCATCCAAAGTACGCTGTTCAAACTACAATTGAATTTACCCACTAGCATCGAAAGTACGCTGTTCAAAACTACAATTGAATTTACCCACTAGCATCGAAAGTACGCTGTTCAAACTACAATTAGAATTTACCCACTAGCATCCAAAGTACGCTGTTCAAACTACAATTGGAATTTACCCACTAGCATCGAAAGTACGCTGTTCAACCTATAATTGGAATTTACCTACTAGCATCCAAAGTACGCTGTTCAAACTACAATTGGAATTTACCTACTAGCATCGAAAGTACGCTGTTCAACCTACAATTGGAATTTACCTACTAGCATCGAAAGTACGCTGTTCAACCTACAATTGGAATTTACCTACCAGCATCGTAGGTGCGCTGTTCAAACTAGCAAAACTGACGACAAAATCTTCTGTAAACAACAGACGCCTACAAAATATCACGACTCTGATATGAAGAATTATGCACCGACTAAACCATTTATCAAAACATAACAGAAGCGTTCCAGTTGTTCCAACACTGGGTAATCAAACAGATTTCTAGCAGTGGCCGAGACTGCTTTGCGTAACAGTATCCAGCCTTATTTCTTGGTACTCTAAATAGCTATTGCTATTTTTATAAATCACTTCGTTTACTTACTCTTAAGACACTCTAACCATTGCCTGGAAATTTATGATGAATCGGCATACATGCCGGAAGCTAAACCAAAGAGTATTATTGCAAATGCTAACCATAAAATATATATTTTGTCATAAAATCGACACAATAAAAGTTTAATGAAAAACTTTAAAATCACTTTATGAGAAGAAATTTTAAAGCACTTTACAAAAAGGGTAAGGACACTGATGTAAACCCTCCAGTTCTCCAATGCAATGCTATGAAAATGAGAAAATAAAACGAGTTAAATATATGGAAAACTCGTCTTAGAAGTAACATTCTCAGAAAACATAAAAATCGGACAAGGACCCGTTATCAACACCACCATCTCTAACGGAATTCTTGTGTTAGTATTATGTGGACATGAACAAATAATACGTTGAATCCTACCTGAAGAAATGTGACAAAATTTAGCGTTGCTTCCTAGAATGGAATTGGTCACCGCGGGGGATGTGGTGAAATTCACATAAAAAAGTGACTGGAGTTTCACAAATTTATACTGAAAGGTTTATATTGGTTAGAATTTAATCGCGTTTGCATCAGGAATACTTTAATATTCCTTAAACTGGAAAACCTTTCAAAATGGTCAACCTACATAACGACGTGAAACAATTCGAAAGCTTGAGAAAAAAAACTGAATAAAACAGTGTAAAACTGCGTAGCATCATTCAAGAGATCCCATTTTGAAAAAGTTTTCCAGTTTAAAGATTCATCAAGTATTTTGCTACAAACAATTAGACTGAAACCAGTATACGTAACTCTTCCTTGAAAATTTTTTAAGACTACAGAGATTTTTTATGTGAACTTGGCAACGCTAAATTTCGTTAAACCTCTTCAAGTGGGATTTGACATACTTATTATTGCCCACATGATACTAATGCAAGAGTTCTTTTATGCTGTGGGGGTACTGATAACGTAAAACTGTGTGATTTTAATGATCCTCGAGAACGACAATTCCAAGTCGAGTTTTCCATTTATCTAACTTGTTTTACATCTTTAGATTTGTGCTCAAGTTAAATGTCCTCCGACCACATAAAGTTAAATCTCCTCTGCGTTTGAGAAGTGGGTAAACACGTAAAGCGACAACTGAATGGGAGAATTTTCTCCAAGTCACCACAGCTCAGCCAATTAACACCGTGAAGGTCAAAGTCTCAATCAGTAATCTTAGCTATTTACCAAAAAAATTAAGTTTTCTTCTTACTGAATTCAACCTTACCCTCAACTGTAAAATTTCCTCCAACCGACGATTCAACTCAGCTGAAAAGGAAATTTACAATTTGGCATCTTCACCGAGATTTATGACAGGATACATATAAACATTCCACTGACACGTGCAAATTCATTTCTTGCGCAGACAAGTAGAGTAAATACTCGTATAAAAATCAAAGAAGACTAGAGGAGATATTTTAACTAAGCTGTATCACATGACAAAGTTAGACAACTAGAGATTTGATCCAAATATTATGCAATGCCTGAAGGTGGCCATTTAAAAAAAATGTATCATTAAAAAGCTTCATGCACCTCAACAGAAAGCTCACCATCACCGCATCGACAGCCTTACACATAAACTGCGGCTTTCACCTTTACCTCGGCACGTACTCTGATGCTTCCGGGATATTAATGACCTTCCATTACATTACTTTTATCAGGCAATCTATCCAGTGCTTTCTGCATCTTATGCGCCTACTTCCGCTTAACACCTTCAAGCAGCAAACTTTTATCACCCGTCTAGTGTCTTCCATTCTCTCAACATGATCAAACCATCCCAAAAGACTCTGGGCCATCCTTTCATCTAAACTGACATTTTTATTATTTCATCCGCGTTCAACTACGTTTCATTACTTGCAACATCACTACATTGCAAACAAATTGCAATCTATTACAAATTTTGTATTCATATTCGGCATTAGCGGCCCAAAATACTGAAGTCTCCAACCTTGCTTCTTTCATTCGCATTCAGCATCCACACTTCACTTCTATAAAAGAGAGCTGCTTGGCAGTCCCTTCATATATCCCCTTCCTGGCTTCAACAAACGCTTGAAGGGTCTCAAAATGTTTTGCCCACACTACCTTCCTTACTTCGCCCATTTATTTCCCTCAACATTAAGCCCTTTCTCCTAAACGAGTTGGCTTCGGAGGGAAACAAATATACGGCATAACGGTCACTTCCACCACTTTCCGAAAACTTTCATCTTATTCGTATAGGTATTTGGGAGTAAATATATTTGATGCTGGTAGGACGAGAGAATAGGTAAAGCAAAGAGGGTAGTGTGTGGTGTGTGTGTGTGTGTGTGCAAAACATTATGACAGACTGACAGATGCACAGTCTAGATAGACAGACAGATATGACCGATACATATCTATATGGAGAAAGACAGGGTTCCACGATGTTGAACTTAGAATCTGGAAGAAGAAAAGAAGTGAAATTTAAGCTATCTAGAAAAACTGAACGCAACATAATCTGTATATTTAATCCTCGGCAATACAAACGTTTATGTGGCTATCAAAGCTACCTTGGAGTCTGAGAAGAGTTATGATACTGCTAAAATTACCTTACAACTGACAGCTTTAAGATGAATATCAATGGTATTACCTTATACAACCTTCCTCTGGCACTGCCTTCAAATCGAATACATACAGATGGCATAAACATTATTACCTACAAGGTTATGAGAGTCTTTAAAAGTTTACAAGCGTTTGTGTAAGTGCGTGTGCATGTGTATGTGTTGTTACTTGACACTTTCTTTTTACCTTACTAAAAATTGCTCCAATAAAGAAAATATTTTACCTTTCTATTCACGGATGACTCGGAACAACAAAATGCCGTAAGACTGAAGATATCAATTCGTCTTCAACTCTTAAAAGATATGTAATTTTACGTTTTTTTATTTTATCAGTTTTTCAGTTATACTGCATGGAAATTAAAATTTAACTACCTAATAACTGTAAGGACTGCATGAGTACATTATATATATATATATATATATATATATATATATATATATATATATATATATATATATATGTGTGTGTGTGTGTGTGTGTGTGTGTGCGTGTGTAATTGTAATAGCCACAATACCCTCTTAACTTCGCGAATTCTTCGAGCTTTTTTGGATATGCTTGTCACTACAAAGCCTTAAGATCCAAGTGCAAGAAATATGTAGAAATTATGATGTCCGGTAGCAGGAAACGAACCTGCGTTACCATAATCACGACGAGGTCACGTTGCCGACCTGACCACGAGAAGGATAAGAGCCTATTGCCTCTTGTACACACATAAACCTGTGGCTATTACAATTACATAGATTCTAACCTAAAAAGCAATAAAAACAATTGTCCATTTGGCGACGATGGTGAGGATGGGACTATTCCAGTTCTAATATATACATCTGAAAACGACAGGTTTATGTATGTACAAGAGGCAAGAAACCTTTTATCCTTCTCGTGGTCAGGTCGGCAACATGACCTCGTCGTGATTATGGTAACGCAGGTTTGTTTCCCGCTACCGGACATCATAAGTTCTACATATTTCTTGCACTTGGATCTTAAGGCTTTTTAATGACAAGCGTATCCAAAAAAGCGCAAAGAATTCGCGAAGTCAAGAGGGCGTTGTAGCTATTACAATTACAATTATCTGATAAAAAGTGACAACTAGATTCTACACACACACACACACTATATGTATAAAAGTGATATATATATATATATATATATATATATATATATATATATATATATATATATATATATATATATATATATATTCGTCACCTTGGCCACGGAATGCAGTGCAAGAGCCAGAGGATATAATGAAAAGCATCTATTCCTAAGGTTTTTTTAATATACCCAGGGTACACTGCAAAGTGAAAGATGTCTCTCAGCTGGTTTTCACTTTGTCCGGTACCCTGAAGAAGTGTATATTACTACAAGAATGTGCTTGAAGCAAGCGAGCGCGCAAGCACGCACACACACATATATATACTGTATATAATATATATATATATATATATATATATATATATATATATATATATATATATATATATATATATATATATATACATATACATATACATATACATATTGTGTGTACTTAAATTCTGCAAGATATCTTACGGTTTTGGTCAGAAAACTAGTATCTTTTTCCGTGTCATTGGATAAAATAATAAAATACGTAGAACTGTTCTACAAACAGATTTTTGGCTGTAGCTTGGGCAGCCCTCAAAGTCCAGTACCCGATAACTTATATATCTGTTAGGTTACTCTGGAACAGTGATTATAAATCCTATAAAACCTAAAGACATAATTTGGATGAGACATGTCGACGACATTTTAACTTTCCAGAATCCTAGTTGCGGCAATTTTTTCAATTAAGTTTTAAACGTTAAATTTACTATAATTCGTGAAATAAGAAAACAAAATTCCTTTTCTGGCGTCTTAATCACTAGAAATACCACAGAATAGAAATTTACTGCCTACAGGAAACCTAATTTCGCCTTATCTTACATTTACTTTTCCAATTACTATAATATCTCAGTAAAAATATAATTGGGATACAATTTAATTTTGACACTCAGAATTTTATACTCCAGAATATTTATGCTCTCCAGAATATTTATGCTAGGAACTACCATGTTTTAAATACCAATCAAATCCTCGAATCTTCTACAGTACCCAGAAGTGAAACCCTATGGAGACAGACGTAAAATCAAAATCCCGTACCTGGGCAGCATTAAAAAGCTAGGTCAAACCATAGCACGTGCCAATTCTTTTGTTTTCAGCAGTCCTTACACTGTCGAAAAACCTGTATTTAATGTTCAACAAAAACCAGATCCCCAATACATCAGTGTATATAAAAATCCCTGTTGCGACTGTGATAAATCCCATACGGGGATTTGGAAGTAAATTTTTATCACAGAGATTCTTTCAGCATAACTGTCTGATCAGATACGGACATGAAAATTCCAGTTATATCAATTATATATTATTTGAATATTCGTGTCGACTGACACACATCGTTTTTAGGAGCAGCCGTCAGTTCAAGGACCAATTGATAAAATCCACCTTAACTAGGCAATCAAATATTATGCGTATCTCCCAAGGGTCTGTGAATTCCGATCCCATCGAAAACATACTTCTACAACAAGCATTGAAGAAGATTGAGAAAAACATCCTAGGTCAGCAGTTTCCACGTCTCGACCCTATGGACTGACCTCTAAAAGAATCTTCATCTTTTCTGACCTGCGTGTGTATGTATGTATGAATGTGTGATTGTGTGTATATACATATACATATATAATATATATATATATATATATATATATATATATATATATATATATATATATATATATATATATATATATATATACACCTATATACAGTATATACAGTAATGTACATACGTACATTACTCAGAATAACAGAATATAATTTGACAGCATATATACTCACTATTACCTCACTTTTTTTACTCTCACATTATATACACACACACAATATATATATATATATATATATATATATATATATATATATATATATATATATATATATATATATCTATATATATATATATATATATATATGTAATGTACATACGTACATTACTCGAATATCAGAATATACTGTAATTTGACAGCATATGCACTCCTCTATTATCTCACTTTTTTTTTACTCACTATATACACAATATATATATATGTTTGTGTGTGTGTGTATCTGTGTGTGTGTGCGTAGAGAGAGAGAGAGAGAGAGAGAGAGAGAGAGAGAGAGAGAGAGAGAGAGAAAGTCTACTGGTCACCTTTTTCACCCGATATGTAAATGCATTTGTAATAGCCACAGTGACCTCTTGAAACTTGTCCATTTCTTTAGACCTTTTAGATATGCTTGTCACTACAAAGCCTTAGACCTGAAAGAAGAAACAAGGAAGTAACTCTGATTTTAACCCGCTTCCGACATGTCAGAATGAGGTTAACGTAAACCACTTAATCAGGAAGAAGGATGTATGTAAGTCGAGTCTCACTCATACGCACAAGTATCTTTAGAATTCACCTGATAAATTATATTATCATATTCGACTAATATCGTCCATTTCTATTCTGACTTTCCTTTCGTTATTACTCAGCTTAATTAGATGTACTTTTATACACAGATCAATTCCATTTTGTTTTTAACTCAAGACAAATTCTTACACCCTTTTTTTTATTTCCATACACAAATATCTGTCAGGTTCTGAAACATTTACTCTAACTGAAAACCCATGAAAAGCATATGTCCTAAAATTATATTCTGGCATCGAACTAATACCGTTCAATTCAGAATGACTTTCTTTTCATTTCAAAGAACCAGTTTTTATTTCTACACCATTTTGTTATTTCTACACCGCCTTAACTCAAGACAAGGATAATCAATACACACCAGGTGTGTTTCTATTTTCAACGTCAAGGGAATTCACCCCAGCCACTCAGAAGACCTGGTGACGCCATTCGTTGGCGGCAGTTCCCCTCTGCTTGCAGGATTTTGACCAAGGCAACTCCCACAGCGTCTGTACTTTATTATTTCTACTTATACGATTAGCTGTGTGTGTGTGTGTGTGAGAGAGAGTATTTCTTTTTTACTATACTTTTTCATGTTCCTTAACTGAAGAGTAGGAGCAAGGGCTGTGGCTTCTGCTTATGACTGGATTCGATGGCCAAAACAAGCGAGTTAGTCCTTGATAAATTCTACCGTACCGTTAACGTGGTAAGACTACCAGATTAAGGCTGGCGTCGGTAATGTCTCCGTTTGCCTGCCTAAAATAGTAAGTTATCTGTTTTTTTAGCGCATTCTAAATACGACTGGAAAACAAATCTGCCATCTTTCTTTGAGTAATTATCCTGTTTGTTTGTGTGTGAGTGTGTTTGTGATTATTTTTCTTTACGGGCGTTGCATCCTTTGAGAAGAAACAATAACGGGTGAATAATCTGTCGGAAAGACGTTCAGTTTACAGTAAAAGTTGGGTTGTTTTCATGAAAGGGAGAGATAAACAGAATTATGGACCGTCCTATAACCGTCATGTCTACTACTTCAGCCGAACTAGGTGAAGCCTATATTTATACACTCAACACACACACACACACAAATTGGAATATTGCTTATTTATAAAGAGAATAACAGTTGCAATACACGTAGACAAAAAACAGTAAAGGAAAATTTAATGGAAGCCATACAGCCTCCGACAAATTCTTACGGAGTAGAGCGAAGTGTTGGCGAAAGACTTTTAGACGTGGAAGCTGACGTTGCATCGTCACCCAACTTAGAGGCCGAGGTACGGCTGTGAGTCATTCAACTGCCAGACCTATTCATCAATGAGGAATGCAAACCGCGTTCCAGGTAGGCAGCTATTATTCAACTTACAGACGCATTTAAGGATCCTTAAGCTTGCCAGCGTTTTCTGACATTCATGCGGTAAGCAAACAGTAAACAAAATGAAAATATGAATTGCTATCATAAAAAAATAACGAATCGAAAAATGGGCAAAATCATGTCAAAGTTGTGGTTAAAATTTTAATACTTATTTTTTCTCAAATAGACAACAGCTCGTGAAAAAGATAAAAGTCATTCCCGCCGTCATCCACAGGCTGCTGAAACCACAAGGAGCCCCCCCGGGGCAGGAAAACCTTTCTAATGCTAGCCTCTGCATACACAGAGTGATCATTAACTGAAAACTGTGATCATTCATTTCTTGAAATTCAGTTTACCGAAATGTTCATTCGACTTCACAAATCTCCCGATAACTACCGGTTTTCTTTAAATCAAATATGCAAATATTCTTTTTCGCCTTCTTTTTAGTTTTCAACTTAAGTCTTGAGATATTTAGGGTTTGAGATATCTAGTGTGAGAGAGAGAGAGAGAGAGAGAGAGAGAGAGAGAGAGAGAGAGAGAGAGAGAGAGTATCGAATAAAGCAGAGCAGTAGAGGTTAATTTTGGTGGAATGTCATTTTCAGTGTCTGTTGCATTTTCTCTCAACTGCGAAAGTACAATAGTATACTAATTCAATTTTGCAAAGAGTGCACGGGATTGTCAAACTATAATTCCTTCAACCGAAAAAAACTGAAGCAACTGTATACGCACAACTCTGTGAATTTTTTGCCTAACGAAAAAACTGCGTTACATTGTTTTCATGCTGACCCACTGACCCAATGTTTAATAATGCTGTAGGTATTACCTACTGACCACAAAAACTTGGAGTAGAAAACATCAGTCTCTGAATGTAATTCCATACATAAATAATACAAAATGCCAGTTCAATTTAGGACATGTTTACCATAATTTACTGCACATTCCTAGTAAATAACTTTTCTTCGCTTATTTTCAGGGCAGGGGAGTCATAAGGCGAGAATGGATGACAACATGGAAGATGGCAGTGAATCAGATATCAACAAGAGCAATGAGCAATTTGAAATTAATTCACGCAGCAAAGGCAAGATCGCAAACGACCGAGGCAATGCAGATGTCGCCATTCCCATTGACGATACGACAGGTGTGACAAGTGTCGACGAGTCACGTACAAATCTCGTTCCGAATTTAAATAACGAAACTACTACAAGTGCTAACACCAGTCTCTCTTCGAGAGTGAAAAATAGAAATACAAATTCGTGTGCCAGTCATGGAATTAGTGCAAACAAAGTTATTGATGACGACGCAAGTTTGGTTACAGATGCTTGCACGGGCAATGGCAGTGCAGATTTCGATGAGCGTTCCGAGATTAATTTTCTTGAAAGTGGTGAAGCAATATCAGACAGAACAGCTGAAGCAGTGAACAGTATCGTCGTAAGTAACGCGACAGAATTGACTAGTGTGAGTGAGTTAAGTATAAACGATGAAAATCAGTCTTATGTTACCAATGACCAGGAAAGCCCTGGAAAACTAAATCCCAGTAACAGCTCCGAGTCACTGACCGACCACAGGCTAAACAAAGAGAATTTGGTTAGAAATAGAGCTCTCCATGACACCCATTCAAACAAAAATAACGAAGATAGAAGTCCAGAAATTCTAAACTTTGTAAATAACGAAGTAGATTCGGTTAGAGGCGACGCCAACAACAAAACAATAAAAGCAAAAGCAAAGATCGCGAAGGCTCACCAGATTCGAGCCTCATAATCAGTGCAGATCCTCCGTCCAACCAGAACCTGAGCAGCAGCAGCTCTGATAAATGCAACGCCCTCCATGACAGTCAGACAAACGAAGGTCTAGGAAACGCCGAGAGTGTCACTCACTCACGTCCAGTGGCTGACCGCAGCTTGAGCGATGGCAGGTCGGTAAACACCAGCATCCTCCATGGGAACCAGTCAAGCGGACATAGGAACGCTGATGGCTCTGGAAACTCTAGCCATACAAATGGCGCAGTTCCTTCAACTGACATTCCTCCCGGTGCTTCCCGAGCTCGTAATTTGACGCCAGTCAGTCTGAACAGCCGAGAAAGGAAAAGAAAATGGCTCTTTATCAAGTACTGGGTAAGTGGCGTTAGTCCATTTTTCTGGCATTTTCAAACCTCAGTTATGTGATCAATTATTTATGTATGTGTTGTTCAACTTTTTATTGCTTTTTATTTACGTATCTGTTTTTCAACTTCTTGTCGTTTTATATTACGCCAGCCTTATGCTGGCACGGGTTCTTGTTCTAGGGCAGCCCGTAAGTTTTTCAACTTTAAATAGCACGGTTTCTAAGACTTTACCGGCAAAAATAGTTATGCTTGCTGTTAATATTTCTGGAATGCATTACATAATCCACAGGTAAATCTGGAGATGAAATTACTACAGCGCATGCCTTTTTTCCCAGTCTGAATTTTGATTTCATTATAATGAAGCAAGGAAGCATATCGTTAACACTGTAAAAAGCATCAGAAAAAGAAAATGAAAATTTTGAATTTTAGAATACATGCAGTTTTACGCTTTTGTATTTTTCCTTTCCATTTTCTTTTGTGTTTCTCCGTAGTTTCACACTCCGTGTTTACCATAAACTCCAATAAATTGATGTATTTCTTATCTGCTGTAATTCCCTTTGATTTTATTCTATTTACAGGTACTTATTCATTGGATCAAAATTCATTGTCATTGTGTCCTTGAGGGAATGCCATAGTACTCTTTCTTTTTACAGCAGATCACTTTCAGCTAAACAAAACAAAATCACCTTGAGAAACGAATAACAAAAGCAAATATAAAGCATCACGGTTGAAAAATTATTTCATGAAACTTCTGTTCTCTAACAAGGAAATAAATATCTCCTCGTGGTGATTCCTCCTTTTATCCAACGCAGGCAATGAGGGATAAAGTGGTGATGCTGTTGCAGTCCCTCGTAGGACCGTCCAACGGAAGACAGCAATGGGAAAGGCCTCTTGATAGCAACATGAGCCTGGCGGCTTACGCAGTTGGACTCGCTAATATACTGCGGTTTCCCTACCTGATGATCAAACATGGCGGAGGTAAGAGATAGTCATACATATTCTCTTTCTCTATTGCATATGGTTCCTCCCCAAAAGCCCACTCATTTCGTGAACTATAACCATACTGTGTGGATATTACTTTTCGCCACTTGCTGACACTTGAGATAACAACAATAAAAAAAACTGAAATGAATTATCATAATGACAATGCCGAGTCCTGTGATAACTGATTTTTCATGGCTCGTAATAAGAAAATTATTTTGGAATAACTGAAACCTAAATAGCCTCCTTACTTGGCCTGAGTCTTCAGTCTGCTATTCCGAATAATTCATGTATACCTTTGATTACTCACAATATATTTTCCCAATATGTTGCAGCAAGTTTCCTCATCTCCTACGGCATCAGCCTGGTGGTGATCGGCTTTCCTTTGTATATGGTGGATATCTCCCTCGCCCAGTACCTGAGCCTCGGGCCTACGAACGTATATTCCTCCTTGGCCCCCATGTTCTCAGGTAAGCAACGACTGAGGAACATAATCTTTAGATGTGGTCTAAAGATTCTATTTGTTTGTTCATCTGACTCACATTCTCGGGTTACCAATTTCTCTTTCCACACCTATAAGATTCATTCACTTGTGGTGGGTCCTGTTCGCTCAATGGCCCTGTTTTCTCACGTTTTTATCTATTCAATTATTAATTCATTTATTTTTTCTTTTCTAATGACTGATCTCTTTTGTCCGTATTCCTATTACCTTCTGCTACGTCTTTCAAATTAACGCCATATTCTTTGGAAGCTTGAATTTAAAGTCAATGGCCCTTGTGGGCTTGTTCCATATGAATAGGGTCCATCTTCTCAATAATAATAATAATAATAATAATAATAATAATAATAATAATAATAATAATAATAATAATAATCCATATTTTTGCTATTGACAGTTTTTCCAATCACATTAGTAATATTTCTCATTTATGATATCAGTTCTGGCAATTAATTTTACTTGACAGGTCTCGGCTGGGCGATGATAGCAACTGCGTTTTTCGTCAGCATATATTATAGTGTTGTCCTGTCTTGGATTCTTGTGTATTTATACCAGTCCTTCACACCGAATTTGCCTTGGAAAAACTGCAGCTCCACAAGAGAAGGTATCGTAATAATACTCGTTCTTGCCATCTAAAATCACATGTTTATGTATATAAGTATGTATGTATACATGTATATATATATATATATATATATATATATATATATATATATATATATATATATCTTATGATAAGTTACAAATGGCCCATTGATGTCAAAATCACATTACCTTGGGAATATCTGACGCAATGTGAATTTATCATTAATGGGTTATTTGTAGCTTAGTGTTTAACAATATAAAAGTATGATGTGTCAAATTAGTGACTAACTGTCAGATAAACATCTATATAAATAAATAAATAAAAATTATATATGTATATGTATGTAAAGATAAATATATATATATATATATATATATATATATATATATATATATATATATATATATACACTGTATATATATATATATATATATATATATATATATATATATATATATATATATATATATATATATATATATATATATATATATATATAAAATGCAACGAGCGACAATTAACTTATCCATGTTTTTATCCTGTGTTTTCTTCAGAGTGTGTCCAGTCCCCAAAAACAACACTTTTACGGCAGCTGAGAAGTTTTTTCAGTGAGTTTTTTTTTCAATCACTGGATATCATCTACTTCCAGTTGAGTGTATAACACCTTCATTCACTTTAAACAGTCAATCTTACAATTTTGTATTCAAGATAAAGTGGTCAAACTTCCAAATTGTAAGCCATTTGGGGCGTTCTATGAATTTTATTACCCTCAAACAACTGACCTTGACTTCACAGAACCCAGTTCTTGTTGATCCAGCGCCAGCAAAGGCCCTTCATGGAACAGCAGAACTATAAAACAAGAAAGGCTATGATACACAGACACACACACACATACATATATATATATATATATATATATATATATATATATATATATATATATATATATATATATATATAATATTTATTATCTAACTATATATATATATGATACATATATATAATATATATATACAGTATAAATATTTATATATCATAGATTGCTTGACCACTAAAATATCTGTCCCATGTCCCCTCTACCCCACAGTAATTGAGATGTAGAAGTAGCTCACAATAATTTTAAACAAAGATCGGCGTTCATAATCATAAACATCAAATGGAACTGAATATCTTAAGAGGGAAAAGAAAATTTTTCGAGCCCTAATCTTCTCTAGATCGTGAATTTTCTTTTCATTCTCAGCGCTGACAGAAAACAAAAATAGCAATTAGAGACTCAGAATAAAGTGGGATGAAGAAGAAGCGACAGTAAAAGAAGGTAGGAAAGTTAAAGCTCCTGCAAGGGAATCCAAGGCAATGCAGTAAAGCCCAGACGAAAATCATGCTCGGATATATTGCACTTTAGATTTATTTATAAAAAAAAAAGTCTCAATGAAACCCTACCCTCCAAAATTAATCAAGCACCACACTCACTGTTGTGTCATGTGCTTTACTTCAAGATCCATAGAGTATTCTTAAATCCTTGATGCCAAGAATTTTAGGATTTTTTGCGCTGCTCTTGCAAGTGGCTATTTCTTAAAAGCTCAAATTGTATATATTATTTGATATCTCAAGTTCTTCCATATTTCATCATCCTATGCCATATACCTATATTTTCTTATATGCTATCAGTACCACGCATGTCTCATGGGTTTTCAGTCTCGCTTTCAGTTCAAGTTTGTCGTAAGTGGATGTTATGCAAAGGTAATAGTTTAAATTCTAACTCGACACATTTTGCTGTGAGGTGAATTTTCTTTTAAGAGCCGATGTATCTGTGGGTCAGTATATACAGATTTATGCGTAAATCACGCCTTTGCGCATGGTCTAATTAGCTTTCTGAATGTTTCTAACAATGTATATGGCACATAACATTCTGCTTATCTATCACTGGCATCTACATTATTATTGGAAAATTCGCACCTGGTTTCTTTAAAAAGTTTACTCTGTTCATGATCTGAATTCCTCAGAATCTAAGGCTTACCCAAGCCCAAAAATACAATTTTTATAATTGTCAGTCATCTGGATTATTCTGGGCAGCACCTTATAAATCTAAGCAGCACCTTATATAGTCTTTCCCTAAGATGCACTAGCCTGGCAAATGAACAGCGTTGCACCTGTGTTACAGCTTTGGCGTGCTGCAGGAGAGCCAAGATGAACAGGATGCAGACAGCGCCCCTCTAAATTCTCAGCTAGTGGCATGTCTAGGTTGTGCATGGCTGGCGGTTGTACTATCTCTCATCAGAAGAAGTCCTGGGAATGCCAACTGTGTCACCACAACCATTCCTTATGCCGTTCTCCTGTTGCTTTTGATATGGAGTAAGTGAGAACTGCAGCATTCACTTGAGGTATTGGAAAATAGATAGCCATACGTAGAGTAGAAACTTTCCAGATGACAGGTAAAATTTTTATTTCCTTGTCCATTTTTGATTAGCAAATGAGATTTGTTAGAATATCTACAACTTCTTTAAAAAAAGACATTATAAATTCAGATGATCTTGGGATAAGGAACTGACCTGCCAAAGGGAGATCTGATACATTTCTGTGCTTGACTGGAAGATATATGTTCATAAGTGTAGCCAAAGACACTACAAAATATGTAGCTGTAGTAATGATGACAGGAAGCTGGCTTTATAAGAACTGAGTATTATAACTCGTTGTCTGGTTAAACTGCAAAATAATGATAATCTCTAGTACATAAAATGGGGGTTTGCTCTCTATGGAGCGGATGGTTACATCATCTAAGACAGCAAAGGCCCTTCCGCAGAAAACTGATTGCAGACTATTTTTTCAGGTTGTGCTGGTGATGGCAGTGAAGCCTGCAAGACAGCCTTCAGTCATTTTTATATACCAATCAGGTAAATATGAATGATGACCACCTTCATGAGTTATATATATATATATATATATATATATATATATATATATATATATATATATATATATATATATATATATATATATATAATGCATGCAGTTGACATCTTTCAGCAACACTTTT
>NC_089747.1:11115000-11140000 GCF_040412425.1 Macrobrachium rosenbergii
AAGACGCTAAAAAGACAATAACCTCTTCGTAATACATTACAACAAACGAACGCAAACTGACTTATCCGAGTTGTGGTTCGCAGAACCTTATCCTTTTTATCCTCAAGTGAACACAGCACACCCTAACCCCCCCCCCTTTAAACCCCTAAACCACATGGTATATAATTAGATCATGGGCTTGAACCCCCAACCTCAGTCTGATACTAAATATAACAGAATTTCTACGAATTAAGATTAGGGCAACATCAAACGGTAATACAATATAATTAAGTGACCGACATTACAACGACCTTATTACGATGTTAATCATTATCATATTTTTTATCATCCATTATTATCATAATGGATGCATCATGATACTACGCACGATACTTTATGAAGTGAACCCTTAATATAAAGGATGACATTTTGAATTACAAGTAATTTACAAAAGCAGCATTATTGTATCTACTTAGCGTAAGGAAATGAAGAATATGTCAAGGGAAGTAAGGTATATCAAATGCTTTCACCTTGAATTTGGTGGCAAGATAACCTTCACAATTAAGAGAACAGATGTTGGTAAAATATCTGAAATCATTTAGGAAGTGTGTTTTCCGCTAACACAAATAAAAGAACAAATCACGTGTCCGCGAAGGCAACTTGACAGCACAACAGAGATATTAAAGTCTACCCTTTCAAATAAATATCTTGCGAAGCCACTTTCTTTAATGTGGTAACCGACCGATTTTCATTTTCTGTTACTATGGTAGATAGGGGAACTTACAGAAAGGGAAGATTGTCAAAATTTATTAGCAATATATTTTGACAACGGGTACGTAAGAATAATCCAACATACATGGCTGTACATTTTACCTAAAATACAGATAAAACTAAAGACTACTGCCGCGGCCTGGTTCCCGCCAGTTGCTGGCCGAAATATTTACCGCCTTTTGCTCATGCTTTTGATAATGTCTATACCTTTTGTTAGTGTTTATATTTGCAATCTTTTGTTTGTCTTATTACGTTCATCCCAAGGGGTTGGTACTGGACACGTAAACTAGAATTTACCCAATCAGAGGGGCGCGGTAGTAGTCTTTTACCAAAATACAAATAACCGTAAAATTTTACTTTAAACCATTATCCCATTAAGACTTCAAGATTTCATTTCCTATCTTTTAATGTGTGCTTTGAACGTTTCTGACGTTCGCTTCTTTCGTGGTAAAAGTTTTAATTTATTACCAACACCACTCCCTAGGACGCCGTGTTCAGTACCGGCCCCATTGGAATGAATGGTATGGCATAAACAAAAGACGGTGAATATCTCGGTAACAGTTAATCTGGGACAGATTTGACCATGAGTTGCGCACTAATCATGTTCAGGAGACTTAAGATTACTGCATAACTACTCCAACATGAAACAACAGTTTAAAGTACAATAATACCACTATACACAGTAGGATGTGTGAAATATATGAAAATTTTCAATAAACCATAGTCGTTTGTTATAGTCAGAGACGTAACAAATCCTGTAACTAGAAAGTATATTATAATAGGTCTTTCAAGTTTCACCTGGCATTACACACTAATGTTAAAAAAAAGTTAAAGTCCTCCTGGGCCTCTGTAGGCTCATTGGGCAGGCACTGGTCTCCCTTTTCTTAGGCCGACAGCCAGTGGGGTACAGGTCCCAATGCCTACAACTCGTGGCCAGTGTGTCGCTAGGCCCACTGTTTAACTCCCCAGCCCGAGGGCTGGTACCTATTCTTCTACTGAACCTCTCGGGTTTTTTCAGACCGTTAGGTTGATGGGCTACCGGATTTGTACAGTGGAATGTAACATTGCAAAGTATTACTCTTGTCGGAACATTCTGGTTCTCTCAATGAAAGGAGATAACACCTTTCTACTTAGCAATTTTGTTGAAAACCCGTAGGCTAATAACAGCGTTATAAACTTCACAACTCATTTCTATTCTTTGAACTTCTTGAGAATTCAAGTTCTGGGACAGATAATGGCACGGGGCCCCTACAGTAATAAAAATGGGAATAAGCATTACTGGAGAATACACGACTGAAAACAAGATTGATTAAATTAATTACTATATTAATTTTTTTTTTAGAAAATAAATGACTGAAATGAAAGTTTCAAAACTAAGTGTTTTTTCTGTTTCATTACATTTTTTTTTATTATTATTCTTGAGAGAAATCAACAAACCAATTTCGGGTACTGAACCTAATTGTTTCTACCACATTAAAGATGGCACACATAAATATATATATATATATATATATATATATATATATATATATATATATATACACATATATAGTGTGTATATATATATATATATATATATATATATATATATATATATATATATATATATATATGTGTGTGTGTGTGTGTGTGTGTTACCTTTTGATTTGGTTGAAATGTTTAGGTTCAGTACCCGAAATTGATCCTGATTTCTTTCAAGGAAAAAACAAACTCTTTAATGAAACATAAAAATATAATATATATATATATATATATATATATATATATATATATATATATATATATATATATATATATATATATATATATATTTTACTGGAACAAAGAAAATATGGATGGATATCAACTCGATAGTTTAAACTTCTAATCGGCCTTTTCGTGGCAAATTTCATAGTTATAAACAGTATGAGAAAGTAGCACCCCAAACTGTAGAAAAAAAAAATCTAAAATATATTTATTGAGCCTTTGCTTAGCCGTTTCTACTATGGAGTAAATAACAATATATAACAGATATATTGAAAAAAAAAACTACCGGAAATACATACATGCCGGTTACCAAAGAACTGTCCGGTTACCAAAGAACTGTCCGGTTACCAAAGAACTGTGAGCTAATGTTACTGGGAACGTTAGATTTTTTACCTTCTTGGAGCAGTGTCACTATATCGGTGCTTAACATGGCAAAAGCATCGAATTTATAAGAATCCTGAGGTATTTCCGTTTTTTCGCCTCTTTTTTTCTGTTGGCATTGGTCTTGCATGTTGCGTCATTTTTTCTTTTAAATCTTAGTCATTTTTCTATGTATTAAAAAACATTGATCTCAGCCAATCTGGGGGTTTGAGAAGAAAACACAATCATATAAGAGCTTGTGGTTAATACCCAAGTCTAATTATGTTATAATTAGATTTTGATCAATCGCGAGAGCTAAGTTACTCAGCTCATGGTAGCTATGGTAATAAGGGATAAGAACAGTAGTATTAGTAGTGACGCTAATAATAATAGTTCCAGGCCGTGTGCCACCAGCAGTAGTTCCATTTAACAACATTACTATCAGTACTAGCAGGGATAGTAGTGGAAGTCAGTCAATAAGTCAACAAAAACTTCTTTTTGTTTCTCGTGGACGATCACAATTTGCAATGACAGTAATAACGAAATCCTACTACTGGAACTAGTACTAGCCTTATATTAAAAATGCTAACTGCAGTAGCAACTACAGCTTGACTATGAGACAGTGAGGAACAGTTACCAATTGTTCTTCTCACTTTTTGTGCCGTTTTTATTTCATATCGATTTTCATTCATCAGCCCTTCAGGTTCTTTCACATCTACTCTCTTGTGTGTCAATTGCGTCTAATTCTGAATCTTCAACTTCTTACTCTATTCTTTCGGTTCTTCAACTCCACTTTTCCTCTTCTGATTCTTTAACTGCCTCCATTCTTATGAGGCATCAGCTTATTCTACCTCTGATTTTTCCGATTTACAGCTTCTTCATCTGATGCAATTGAGAGGATATCTCCTCAAGTGCCAGACATTCCTATCGTTGCATCACGTGCACATTTCAGTGACAAGAAAAATGAAAGATTCGGATCCATGCTTGGACATATTCGTTATCGAAACTAGTAAGAAGCTGATTGCTGGAATACACGACCAAGATAACACAGATATAATTTTAATTTAGACTGCGTTTACGAATGTACCCATACCGTCAGAAAAGACGGTGACCTAAGAGGGGGTCCAAATGGCAAGTAGATTGTGCCCGCTTCTTGAACACTATTGTACTGCTGTTGATATCAGCAGATTGAAATTGGAATATAAGACTTAGACCAAAGGCCAAGCGCTGGGACCTATGAGGTCATTCAACGCTGAAAGGGAAACTGAGAGTAAAGGATTGATTAATTGTGGGTTATCTGGCGTCACAACTACCAGGGTCACCGACGCCGATGAGAGTAAAGGAAGTTTTTAAGGTGTAACAGGAGGAAAATCTCGTAGTTGCACTATGAAACAATTATTGTTAGGAGAGGATGAGGTGTAAGATGGAGGAAAGAGAATATGATCGGCGGTACAGTAAAAGGAATGAAAGGGTTGCAGCTACAGGCCGAAGGGACGCAGCAAAGAACCTTAGGTAATGCCTCCAGTGCACCACGTGAGGTACACTAATGGCATTACCCCTCTGCAGGGGACATTACCAGAGAACTATTAGCCTGACGGTTAGTCGACCAAGATTGCGCACAGCTAAGGTGAAGAGAGAAGAGGCTCTTACTAGGAGTCTTATTGTCAAAGCCACCCTTTCAAGCAAACCCAGCAAAAAAAAAAAAAAAAAAAAATATATATATATATATATATATATATATATATATATATATATACATATATATACTGTATGTATACATATATATACATATATATGTATATGTATACATATATATATGTATATATATATATATATATATATATATATATATATATATATATATATATATATATATATATATATATATATATATAATAGCCTTTGGAATTCCAAAGACTGTTGCCCTTTCGATTTTTAACATATACGATGGATGAGATCTGCTACGTCTGTGACTAACTCCTTCCCGCTAACCTCCCCCCTCCCCACCACCCCCAAAAACCCACATGAATCGACTGACTACTGGGCCTATATAATCAGATAAGGGTAGGATACTATTATTACTCTGAGTGACAGAAATAATACTAAAGAAAGAAGAAGCCTCTCTGCGGGGGTGATGAATCCTCGCTGGCGCTGTGAACAGGATATCAGGTGTTCTGTCGGAAAGATAACTGTCGCTTGTGTTACTGAAATTGCGCATTTGTTTGTTTGTTTATCTCTTGTTTTGCTTACTAGCTTCTTCTCGATCAAAACATTATTTTAATGATGCTTGCATTATTCGCAATGATCATTTATGAATTAAATTAACAGCTTTTTATTCGGCTGGGCAATTTACACACACACACACACACACATATATATATATATATATATATATATATATATATATATATATATATATATATATATATATATATATATATATATGCACACAGACACAAATACACATAGATATATATATACATACAGTATATATATAATGTTTACATACAGTATATGTATAATGTATACATACAGTATATATATAATGTATGCATGTATTTGTGCATACAACTCAATTTATTTAACAATTAGCTTTGTTTCATAATTAATTTTGTATTTGTTTTCCTAACTTTAAATTATCCTATTCTTTAATTACTGTCTCATCTGAAGACAATTAGTGAATGATAACAGATAATCAAAAACCAAAAGCGAACCAGATATGAGGTTGCAAGTATATGAGAGAGAGAGAGAGAGAGAGAGAGAGAGAGAGAGAGAGAGAGAGAGAGAGAGAGAGACTCTGGCTTAGGTCAATGGTAGCCATGGTGAGCTGGTCTTTATTTAATGAGAAACATTGACGCGTGTGACCGGATATTCACACTTGTGTTTTGACAGCTGTAATTAACGATATCCTTCCAGGCTTTGGACATCCTACTCGTTAAAACGACGAGGCTTTTCTTCTGTCCCATCCTCCTCTGGGAACAGTAAGTAGCCCGTGACGTCAGAGGTCGTGACCTCCCTCCAACCACCAATGGCTGGGGAAGAATTTCCTCGCGATCTCACCGGCAGTTTCGGATCATACGCATGAATGACTTCCTTTGTTATTATGGCCATGGCAGACACTCTCCTTCGTGAAAATCTCTCTCTCTCTCTCTCTCTCTCTCTCTCTCTCTCTCTCTCTCTCTCTCTCTCTCTCTCTCGGCGGATTTAAACGTTTACAAACTAGGGAAGTGACTAACATGAACTTTGCAATTCTGACTAAGCTTACGGTACCCGAATACATCTGCGGAGGTGGAGGCTTCTTGATTGAGCAACGTCCTCTGTTATCTCACGTTGCGTCAGTCTCCTCTGGAGCTTAGCAATGACCTGTTTGCATATTTTACGTTATTCTTGATGTTTATCTGGTTGCAGAAACAACTGGGTGAAAGAGGATTACTGCTCGTTATTGCTAAGGTCGAGACTGTTTTTGAGTCACTAGCGTGCTAGTATATTAGTTATATAGGCTACTTAACTGTTTTATCTCTCAGTACGTCACCCGTAAGAAGCAGCGTTTCTGAGGGATTTATTGAACAAAAATTTCTTCCAATCTGTCAACACAAAATCACTGAAAAAAACTGAAACATTAACAGTGCACAATTCTGTGCTTATGTATGCTGAATATGTTCATATCTCATCACACGTATCGTATTAAATTTTTTATATGTGCAAAATATATTATTCACGTACATATACCAGTTCATAAAGACAAAACAATTAACATTCAGATAAAACTGTTCTCTACCCACATATTGCCATGAAGATATGTATCATAGCTAACCAAACTGATAAAAAAAAAAAAGAGCTTTCTGGGTAAAGTAGGGAAAATTGGTAACGTTATACCACACCCCCATATCACCAAGAATTCTGACGGCTTCAATGGCTTTGCAACTTTCGCTATCTGTGTAATGACCTCATTATTATAACTGACTTAAAACACGGCAAATCCCTACGTACATAAACGGAATTCTCTCTCTCTCTCTCTCTCTCCCTCTCTCTTGATAGCCGGGTGGTCTAATCTAAAAGTCACGGTTCGAATTCTGGCCGGCGCAGAAGCACTTAACAATTACATTTCCCTAGGTAAAGTAGATATACAATATTTGCGGCTTAATATTTATGAATATAAAAAATATTTATGAATATAATATTTATATTTATGAATATAAACACGCAGATTGTGACAAAGTATTCATATATCTATTTATCTTTATATATATATATATATATATATATATATATATTATATATATATATATATATGTATATATATATATATATATATATATATATATATATATATATATATATATATATATATAATTACATCTATACGTACATACTTTTTTACGCCAATGACAAAGATTCCCACTCATTCCAGAATGCAGCAAAAGGTACGCCTCTTCAAGAAAAAAGCTTATAGAAATCTGGGAACGCAGGAGATATAAGAATATTCCTATATCTGGCAGTAGAAGGAAAGCAAAGTCACTAAATATTGCAATCCTAGCATTAACAATTTCCTTACCGTAAATCTGGGAAGAGGAGGCCTAATGATGTTACAATTCTGTCTGAAAAACGGATAGAATAGAATAGAATATAGGATTTGGGCTAAAGGCCAAGCGCTGGGACCTATGAGGTCATTCAACGCTGAAAGGGAAATTGACAGTAAAATGGTTTGAAAGTGGTTGCATTATGAATCAACTGTTAGAGGGGGGTGGAAAGTCAGATGGAAGAAATAGAATATGAATGGAAGTACAGTAAAAGGAATGAAAGAGGTTGCAGCTAAGGGCCGGCGGGACGCTGCAAAGACTCTTACGTAAAAGCCTACAGTGCACCACATGAGGTGCACTGACGGCAATAACCACACCCCTCCTACGGGGTGAAAAGTGGATGTTCACCCCTATTGGTTCAAGTGTGGAAGGAGAAGGGGGTCACTATTCGAAGAAACTGCCTTAAATTAGTTTAATCGAGGAAAGCGGTGAAAATTAAGCACCACAGTTATGAGAGCAGCATTCCAAGGAATGTATAAATAATGCCAAAATGAGGCTTTCGTAACTGGAGAGAGAAGAAATTGCTGCATCTTAACGAAACGCCTAATACTGTATTTTGGAAATGTATTCACCACCTTAAAACTTAGAGTAACCTGAACATCCCAAGTGTTCACAGAAGAGAAGGTAAACTACAGTTACATCAATAAGAATCTAAGAATAAACTAGGCGAAGGAACAAACAATATGCACGATCTTGTTGATTTTATTCTGTGATCAGTTACGCAACTGATATTATTGAAAATCCTATCTTCTTCTGATTGACGGAAGCTTCTGAATTGTAAAATCTGGGGGGTGATGGGCAGCATACGTTTCAGCCAATCATAAAGACCACTGATATCGCCGCGGATATTTGCCGTCAGCTCCAAAAAAACAATGATAGGTGCTTTTGGATGCCTTGACCATCATTAAGTTATAGGACATATTACGTTCATACATGTTTAAGAAACTGGGATCGATAGAGGAATAAGCAGTCATTACAAAATGAGAGTACGCAACACTCACTAAAAGAAAAAAAAAAAAGTAAAAAATGCGCCGAAGTTTCTTCGGCTCAATCGAGTTTTCTGTACAGCCGTTGCAGTGTATAATCAAGGCCATCGAAAATAGATCTATCTTTCGGTGGTCTCGGTATAATGCTGTATGAGCCGCGGCCCATGAAACTTTAACCACGGCCCGGTGGTGGCCTATCCTATATTGTTACCAGAAGCACGATTATGGCTAAATTTAACCTTAAATAAAATAAAAACTGCTGAGGCTAGAGGGCTGCAATTTGGTATGTTTGATGACTGGAGGGTGGATGATCAACATACCAATTTGCAGCCCCCTAGCCTTAGTAGTTTTTAAGATCTGAGGGCGGACAGAAAAAGTGCGGACAGAAAAAAGTGCGGACGGACAGACAAAGCCGGCACGATAGTTTTCTTTTACAGATAACTAAAGGGAAAAAGAGCGACTAGATCATACAAGTAGCGGACGTTTCTACAGGAAAGATTCAATTAACAGTATTGTTAGCATTTCAGAAAATATGTTCAAGAGGTGGAAAACCTGAATTAGCAACATTCCAAGAAACATAAAACAAAGCCCTTCGGCGCTACAGGAAGCAAGGGTTCTAAATGACATTGACTTCATCCTTCAAATCCTTCAGGGATTTCATTACTCTATGAATAGATTTGCATTAGGATATAAAATGTCAAAACTGAAAAACGGGAGAGTTTAAAAGAGGAAAAGAAAAAAACAATCACGATGAATAGAAATAAGAAAATGCATAACGACTTTCATATTCTGCTAAATCAACGACAAGCAAAGCTACTGGAAATAACTGTTTTTGTAAACGAAAACGGAAGAGGCCTACGGAAATAAAACAAAGTTAAATGCGAGAAATGTCTGAAATAAAATTAATTTAGGCCAAATCGCGAACACCAGATAAAACTCAAGACTACATTCGGATATCTGCTTATTTTTTCTTTGACAGAATGTATTTACATGTAAGAACATGAAATACAGTAACGTGTTAAGTGACCTATAGTAGTCTATTAGACATTGTTATACAATAATAAAGGTACGCGTGAGAACAATGACATATTAAATTTTTTTTGACATTATACCTACAGTAGATCTACCTCTATTATATGGGATATCGCAAGCTAAACACCTGTACTACTGCTGCTGCTGCTGCTGCTGCTTCTGCTACTGCTACTACTACTACTACTACTACTACTACTAATAATAATAATAATAATGCTGAAAGTAGCTATAGTGAGCAACGAACTTAGAAAAATTGTTTTGCCTGAAAAATGTCCCTGACGCCTAAATTTTAGTGAGCAATGAACTTGGAAAAATTAAGTTTGCCTGAAAAATGTCCCTGAGGCCTAAATTTACGAAAAAAAATTAAACTGTAATTGCATTTCGTGGAAACATCTTGAACGCCTTCTTCGATTAAAAGAAAGACGAAAAGAAAGACAAAAAGAAAGACAAAAAGAAAGACAAACACAGAAGCGAAAGAGGCAGAAACAAGTAATGACTCTCCACACCACAGGCACTTGGAAGTCACACACAGCTTATACTAACGCCCTTTTAAAAACACAAAATAATTTTCTTTTTTAAAAAGTTTACGGTTTGGCATTACTAATGCTTATCGTGGGGTAAATTTATTCGTTTACTGCGATTCTTCTTCTGCTAAGGACTGGCACTTGGTATCTCTTCAGGATTTAATGGTAGTCTTCCTGTGCCGCAGACTGCCTTTCTTTCGTTGTATCCTTTAGTCTTCTGAATCATATAAACTGCATTTTTGCGGTGAATGTCATCATTCTACAAAGTGAGAGAGGATACAATATCACAGGAATAACTCGACAAAGAATGAGTAAAAAACTTAGTCAAATACAAATCAGATTAGTTTAAAATATATCCGGCACGATTAAAATATCAATCCTAGGCATTGTTGCACACGGAATGCATTTCCTAACCAACATATTATCTTCTTACATGTCTCTAGAAGAAACTTCTCTTGAAAGTTAATTATGAATAATAAAGAACAACGGAGTAGGTTCCAAGCCACCTATTGTCATGAAGCGAAAGTTTAAAAAGCGCACAGGAATTTTTCATATATCTGAATATACCCACCTAGATCTATATCTTTCGAATGTCTGCAACCCTATGGTACCTAAGAATTTCAAAAGTTGTCGCCAATGACCTTGGTAACTACGACGCCAGTTATGCATGCCAGTTTAGTGAAAGTACCATAAGAGGACTAGAGAGTTCCGAAACCTCATTATTCACGCATTAATTCATCAAAATGTCCGTGGGAGATTACACGACTGGCTCTCGGCCCTCGTAATGGCGCATTGCCCTTTACTCCAGAGGTTTCACCACGCAACCCTGATGTCTTATCCAATCATGAAATCCATGTACTAATTCTCATGGACGAGTTTAATAGTTCCGCTGGCATTAGAACCAGGTTCCACTGGCATTAGAACCAGGTTACAGTGACATTAGAACCAGGTTACACTGATATGACCAAGCCTTAACATATGGCATATGTATAAAGTTTTTTCATCGCATGGTGGACTGAGGCAAAATTAGGAATTTCTAGCTTTAAACACAGTGCTTTAAAAATATAAGGAAAATAATAACATCACAGCAGGACCGGAACTCGGAAAAGGAATGTGCTGACTGTGTATATTTGTCATGAGAATGTGCTGACTGTGTATATTTGTCATGATAATGTCAGCACATTTCATTTCAAAGTTCCGGTTCCTTTATTGTTACACTTTAGAGTGTTTTTTTTGTTTTTGTTTTTTTATCAGAATTACACGTCATTCTACCAATTAATGAACATAGATACATACACTAACAAAGCAATGAAAATTAGACAGCATTTGTCAGGAAAATCGTCAGGGTGTTAGTGTAACCAGTGGGGCATTATCCTTCACTGAGGCTGAAATAGAAAGCAGCTTGCTAATAAAATGGAAATCAGCTTCCATTTACTTATGTGCCTGGCAAGTTAAGCGAGAAGCGGCTAAAGAATAACGATATATGTACACGTACTTTTTAGTTTCCTGTAAAAGAAAACTATTATGCCGGTTTTGTCTGTCCGTCCGCCCTCAGATCTTAAAACCTAGAGGGCTGCAAATTGTTATGTTGATTATCTACCCTCCAATAATTAAACATATCAAATTGCAACCCTCCAGCCTCAGTAGTTTTTATTTTATTTAAGATTAAAGATAGCCATAATCATACTTCTGGCAACGATATAAGACAGGCCACCACCGGGCCGTAGTTAAAGTTTCATGGGCCGCGGCTCATACAGCATTATACCGAGATCACCGAAAGATAGATCTGTTTTCGATGGGCTTGAATATACACTGTACAGAAAATTCAACTGCGCCGAAGTTTCTTCGGCGCATTTTTTACTTTTGTTTGTTCACGCATAGGCTCATATTACTATGGAATAACCTTTGAACTCTACGACATGCAGAGAGCTAGTAGACCATTTTAATGACTCCCTATTCTCTCTCTCTCTCTCTCTCTCTCTCTCTCTCTCTCTCTCTCTCATGTTATTAAAGGAATAAACTTTAGACTCGTTGAGCCTCTCTCTCTCTCTCTCTCTCTCTCTCTCTCTCTCTCTCTCTCTCTCTCTCTCATGTTATTAAGGAATAAACTTTGAACTCGTTGAGCCTCTCTCTCTCTCTCTCTCTCTCTCTCTCTCTCTCTCTCTGTTATTTATTAAGGAATAAGCTTTGAACTCGATGAGCCTCTCTCTCTCTCTCTCTCTCTCTCTCTCTCTCTCTCTCTCTCTCTCTCTCTCTTCACTAACATCTTCCTCTCTTCATTGTGGACAAACCGGGATAAGACATAATAGCCACCTAGGCGATCACTGCAAATCAAACAAGACAACCAAAGCGAGGTAACCCGAGGAAGGTCGTCTCAGTTAACTCTGCAAGATTCCAAGAACAATCCCCCAAATGTTGACTTTTTTCAACACAATGGCAGATCTTGGCATTGCAAATATAACGCACCATTTACGCGCACATAAAAGAGATAAAGAAACGGGAAATTAACGTTAAAAAAAAAGAGAGAGAGAGGATCAATATGTCAACAAAGCGCAACACTGTGATATGGGGTCGAACAAAAGACGCCCTGTTGGGATCAGTCCAGACTTCACAAAAGCCGCCGCGTGAGATTCGGTAGCGATGAGATGATGGTTTTCATTTAGGAAGTAGAACTTGGGCTTTTTATGTTTTTATCTTTTGTATATGAAATCATGGAAAGAAATATGAAAATTATAGGAACCTCGTTCGAGAATTTTTTTTCAAATATTTAAAAAATAATATATTGCAACACTTCGATTTACCTTCGTCTCAGTAGAGAAGGAAACACGGTCACATCGGTCGGCAGACTGATTGATGGACTGATTATGCGATATCAGATCGTTAGATCTTGGATTCAGCATTATGATCAGTCTTCACACATGTTGCCTTCATTCTGGCGCCTTTACGATCATTATTGCTACCCAGTCATTAATCCGAAAAGAAAAGGACTTTATTAGCTTTCAGGTTTACTTAAAGTAACGGGCGGTTCTCTCTGTGAAATCATCATAAAATACAATAAGCTAAACCATTACTACCAAAAGATAAACTGAAAAATAACTGAAGATCGGTTTCACCTCTCTGTTTGGTGATTACCTTGTCGAAATACTCTCCTGTGAGGACTTGAGAGAGAGAGAGAGAGAGAGAGAGAGAGAGAGAGAGAGAGAGAGAGAGAGAGAGAGAGAGAGAGAGGTCTGATAAAACAGGTTTCAAATTTTAGTTTTTAGGACCTGCTGTTTCCAATATCTGAGATAATTTCTTAACACTGCATACGCAGAACAGCTGAAGCCGTGTGCAGATATTAAGTGCTAATCACCAAGAAAGGAAATGCCATCTTATTCAATTTTACTTTCATTAGGCGAGCGAAATATGGAAAGCTTTGTCAATTTCCGGACTAAAAAAGTATAATTATATACCTATGCGCACATACATCCCTAAGCACACACACTAACCATAGAAACACATCCTTTATATATATATATATATATATATATATATATATATATATATATATATATATACATACATATATACCGTGTATATATATGTATATATATACTGTATATATATATATATATATATATATATATATATATATATATATATATGTGTGTGTGTGTGTGTGTGTGTGTGTGTGTGTGTGTGTGTGTGTACTGTACATATATAGGAAACCATGTAACTATGATTCTCTGTGCACTGAGTTCCACATTTAGACTTGCCTTTGTTTCAGCATAGGACCCAGGGGACAGCTTGCAGAACAATGGTTTCTTTTAATATATATATATATATATATTATATATATATATATATATATATATATATATATATATATATATATATATATATATATATATATATATATAAAAACAGTATGCCGTTTCTCCTAATAGTGAGTGGCACCTCACAACAGGATTACATTCACTGCCAAGTCGCCCCTTGAACAGCTGAACCTATGAGTAACAAACCTGTGCTAAAAATTATAATAATGATAACATATTATGCTCCGTGCTACGCAAATCAAATCTACATACACGCTTACCTGGTTCTCGCAATAAAATAACCATTTTTTAAAGCTCAGATTTTTCCTTGGTTAATCCGAATACTCTCTCTCTCTCTCTCTCTCTCTCTCTCTCTCTCTCTCTCTCTCTCTCTCTCAAGTGACAGAATAATTAAATGGAAGAGACCGAAAAACAAACAGACAGAAAGCGAAGAAAGGAAAGATGAAATTGGAAAAAAATAACATTAGTAACTCATTCCCTTTCCAGTTCAATGAACACATCTAGGAAAGCTGTCAAGATAATGACTAAAGTTACCACTACTATCATTAAGCACTGTCCGTAAAGGATATAAAATCCTATACTAATAACCGCCTTTTACCGGGGTCATTTAGGCTATCAAAAATCCTCTCAGCTTTTCTGGCGTTATTTTCCCGGCAGAACAAAAACAGTGCGACTATCAAAGCTGAGGCTACTGAAAAAATAGAGGACTGAAAATTTTATCCCACTGTCTTCCTATCTTACTTTCTTTCCTTTATTTCTAGGGTTGAAGTGGAAGCGGGGAGAATATTTTTTAAAGAGGAAGTAAATTAGTTATCTAATTTTTTTTCCTTTTAATGCAAGGCCAATGGGTCGACATCCTTTGGTAGCCCAGACCCGGAGAAAGCCAAAGAAGTGATAAAAAAGGCGGGTGTATCCTAAAGGAAGCGACAGACCTTCATCTTATAATAAAGGTTATACGTCAGGGGGGGGGACACTGAAGCAGGAAAAGAATCCCAAATCTTGACAGCAGAGAGAAAGAAACGTGATATTATCAAATGAAAAAAATGATAACGTTCAAATAAAATCTATTTAAAAAAAATTCAAAGTATTCATATCCCAAAATATGAAGATGGGTGGAGGGGGAAGGGGGGGAGTAATAAGAGCAATTATGAACTCATGATGGAATTGCTGATTAAGTAATTGAATGACTTATGAAATTTAAGCTATCAAAGCGAACATTTGGGCATTTACGGCCGTTCCCCGCTTAAGACAATGAAAAGAGAGAGTTGGAGTTGTTGGAAAGTAAGATGAAAAGATCCAGAAAATGAAGGGGGATGAAGTACAAGGATCTGAAGGCAGAACTGAGAAAACCTCACAGTTGTATCAAGAAGTAAGTCTCAGGCGTAGGACAGCAAGACCGAAGAGAGGAAGAAGGAATGGAGGTAAAAATAAAAGGCCAAAAAGTCATGCAGCCAAGGGCCGAAGGGACACTGCAAATAACCTTCAGTAATGCCTACGGGGCGCGACGTGAGGTGCACCGACGGCACTATATATCTACGGGGGATGGAATACTTCAAACACAACTTCGGAGAGAAAGGAAGAGGAAATGCCTCGAATAAAAAATAACAAAGGAAAAGCAAGATTGAAGAGTGAAGTTCTGCGCGTGTACAAGCGTGCGTTTTGAGACGGTCCTATACTCTTACTGATTTAGCTCTAATTTTTATTGCTGTCTGGGATGGTAAAATTTATCTCTTACCTCCTCATATAAACAAATCTATTAATTATTCGCAATGATTAAATTCATATGAAGTAAAAATATAATATATATATTTATATATATATATATATATATATATATATATATATATATATATATATATATATAGAAATAGATATATAAAGAACGTATGTGTCTTTGATTTTACATAATTATATGGCCTCGTGCTGAACGAAATATCCATGTATATGTACGTCCTAAATGCGTGTTCCATTGTGCATTCAACTTGAAAAAAAAAAAAAGTTACTCTCGCTGACACTCTTGGTGAAAGGGGAAATAGCTGCTGAAGTAGTTATCATAATATCTTAGTGATGATGCAAGTATAAACGGAACTTTCACTTTCACTTTAGCAAAGTGTATTCTTTTTAGACAACTAACAGGAAACGACAAACTTGCCATCCACCTTTTCATTCGGGATTGATTTTTAAAGATCTTTGCCAAATTTTGTTTTTGAATGAGTTGCCGTATCTATATGAAACAAGAATCAAGATTTTATAGTTTCTAAACCCTCTTATACGGCTAAACAACTACTTTTTTGTTGTTGGACTTTACTTAATTTTAAAATCAAATAATATTGGTCTGCATTTCTGCTTGCGAGTCAGTCCAAGAGACTCTCTAAGCACAGTGAACAATCTCTCTCATTCCCGAAACAAAAAAAAAAAAAAAAAAAAAAAAAAAAAAAACCGGACTCAAAATAAGCATCTATTTAACACTACACGCACAAACACACAAACACACACACACACACAAATCCTTTCCGGCGCTGAAGCAGTCCCCCTTCACCTCCCGCCAACGGCCAATAAGGGCACAGCTTCTTGGCGCCCCACGCCCCTTCCGCCCGAAGAACTAGTCCTGATCTGCGGCGAAGTCTTGTCGAGGGGGCATCATCACACAAGACCGGTTACGTTAGCATTAAAATGATACGTCGTCGGAAGCCGTCAAAGCACCGATTCGGAACTGTCTGTCTTTCTGCCTTTCTTTGACAGGTGATTGGTAGAGAAACGAGAGTCCCAGACCAATCACATCACCGACAGACTTCTCGGCGATGTGAATATATATATATAAATATTTTTTTTATTCAGCTTTCGAGGTTCAGCCGTCATTGTTATCTTCAAAATACTGGGGAATAAAATTGTAAAGAGTCAAAGGTGTCATTGGTGAGTGAAGGAACTGGCTTACAGAAGAGGAAATTCTGAGAGGGCAAATATGTTAGCTGGGTGTGTTCTACGCGTTGTTTAGTGATTCGCACCTTTAAAAACAAGCAAAAATTGCGCCGAAGCTTCTTCGGCGCAATCGATTTTTCTATACAGCTATAATCAAGGCCACCGAAAATAGATCTATCTTTCGATGGTCTCGGTATAATGCTGTATGAGCCGCGGCCCATGAAACTTTAACCAAGGCCCGGTGATAGCCTATCCTATATCGTTGCCAGAAGCACGATTATGGCCAACTTTAACCTTAAATAAAATAGACTACTAAGGCTAGAGGGCTGCAATTTGGTATGTTTGATGGTTGGAAGGTGGATGATCAACATACCAATTTGCAGCCCTCTAGCCTCAGTAGTTTTTAAGATCTGAGGGCGGACAGAAAAACTGCGGACTCTACAAGTCAATATATAGACTATGAACGCACTGAGTTTTCGAATTTAATAAATAAACAGGATATTTAGTGGGTGTTTCCTATTATCTGTTGAAACGATTACTAGGAATGTTTTGTTAAAGTTGTGCAAGTAGAGTGCCAGAGTCAACTCGCTGATTTCATCTGCTCATATGCATAAAAACAGAACAGCTGTATCACTTAAAGCATTTTAATGTTTTCAATAACCTCTTCTGGAAATCAAACATTGAAAATTAAACGGCCACCAGCTATATTCCTCAGCTGGGCAAGTGAACAGGCATAAATGAGTTGCAATTTCTGTGGTTTCGAACAGAATATTCAGTACTACACAACTTCCCGTTTACTTCCCAAAATAATATTAAAAAAAAAGGAAGGGTACATTATCATCTATGAATTTTCCCGCAGCTTGACGAACGTACACATGCTTGTGTGTGAAGTATTATAAACAAACGATCACATAGCGATATGTTGAGTCTTCTGTTTCTGGCGTGAACGAAACGAATTATCAAGTAACTTCCGATTCCTGATTTCGTTTGGTGGTGAAATTCCACTAAAGGAAGTGATCGACTTGGTCATGAATTACCACATATCAATTATTTGGTTCTTTATTTTTCCATATTGCTTGTAAGTAATTAAATTCTTATCATTTTGTTTGTTAAAACAATTTCGTACATACCAGTTCTTGCTATCTTTTATTACTTGGAGAATACTGAAAAGGCTTTTTTTTTTTAAGATTAGACTTCAATCATTTGCAAAGAGGCCGACAAGTAAGGAGACTAAAATCAATCAACAAATTCAGCCTTTAAAAAATAAAATAAAAAACAAAATAAAGTAAAAAAAAAAGCCATAGTAAAATGTTAAGTAAATCCAAACGATGTCCTCCTTACTTATTTAAGCCTAGGTTCAAAAAAAAAAAAAAAAAACAAATCATGCTTTTAGTAAACCAACACATCAACTAAATCATTCGATGATGCCACTTTTATATCGCCGAATTTACTCTTGTTTAAATGCCACGCCTCATCTTTCCTGCAATTGAGTGCCTCGATGATGTCAATTTTGCTTTGCAAATGTAGTCGGGTATACTTACACGAAGACTGATGTATGCTATAGTATGGTCATTCAAGAGTAAAATGGCATCCAGACTTTAACGTTGTCATCCATGTCTTTGGTGGAATTGCTCGCGGCTGATTTTGATCGTCTGTGCCTGGATGAATTCAACCTTGGCATGTCAGCGTCTGCCCGCTCCTGTTATAAATTCATCCGTCTATGGGCACGCGGGCGTCTGTGTCATGGTGAACTCATCCATGCAAGAATGTGCTTACAGTCACCTATATTTGTTGTCATCCACACATTCATGAAGGAATTCATCCGTCTCCGAAAACGGCCATAAGTATTGTGGTGAATTTACCCTACAAGTCTATAAATTATGACCCTGTCTGATAAGTATTGTGGTGAATTTACCCTGTCTGAAACGGCCATAAGTATTGTGGTGAATTTACCCTGTCTGAAACGGCCATAAGTATTGTGGTGAATTTACCCTGTCTGAATGCGATCATCCGTACCTGGATGATTTCATCTGCGCTTGCAGAGTCATCCGCCCATCCCTACGGAAATTCACCCTTCTCTGGAACTTTAGTTGAATTCACCCATATCTGAATGCAATCCATTCTTAAAGAAACTCGTCCGTTCCTGAGTTCGTCCTTCTTATCTGGTGAATTCATCCGTATCCGAATGTTTTAACGAGTATCTAGATGTTTCCAGCAGTAAACATTCACAGGCACCCTTTCCTTACTCAATCCGTCTCCCGCTGATAGCCCAGGACTCCCGCTGGAAGATCGGGACTCAAGTTAATGAATCATGCCAAAACCCTCCAGTACAATTCGCCTATGATATCAACTCGAGCTCTGATCTTCTTGGCGTTTGGATGAATCATCCGACTACTGGTTCTGCACAAGGTCGTTTTCAGAGTGGACTGACTCATGCATGTATGAATCAGATGCACTTCTTATTTTATTTTAATTTTTTTTTTTTTTTTGCTTGCTTCCTTCCGTCCCTTTTGAATGACTTAGCGCTCTCTTTTTTCCTCATATGTGAGAACGGGACAATTTAGAGGCTCTTAAGGGAGACTTGTATAACAAAGGTCTCTACGTAACTATTGCAATTAAACTAAAGAAAAGTTGGAAAATAATTGGTTAGTGTTAACTGAAGTATCTCTATATATCTGATGTTGTAAATATTTCTTACTTTTGAGTTCTTCGAGGATTTTTAGCATGTTTGTTTAGAAGGTACTGATAGCAACCTACAACTTGCAGAATACCTTACAACACCGCATGAAAGTGCTTTGTACACCTTTTTAAAAGTCAATTTTGACTGGGTGAAGACTGCCCTTTGTGTAGAGAACCAACAGATGCCTCATAAAACTGCTTTAAATACTTTTTTTAAACTGATCATAAATCATTAATTCTTGCTTTTGAATTCCATAAAATTTAAAACTGCATCGCAACATGCAGGCAGTTGAAAGACAATACTCATAAGTGTAGTAATGGTAGTAATCTCATAAAATGCAGTACTGGTAGTAATCTCATAAATGCAATTCTGGTAGTAATCTCATAAATGCAATACTGGTAGTAATCTCATAAATGCGGTACTCGTAGTAATCTCAGAAAATGCAATACTGGTAGTAACCTCATAAATGCAATACTGGTAGTAATCTTATAAATGCAGTACTAGTAGTAATCTCATAAATCCAATACTGGTAGTGATCTCATAAATCCAGTACTAGTAGTAATCTCATAAATGCAATACTGGTAGTAATCTCATAAATGCAGTACTAGCAGTAATCTCATAACTCCAATACTGGCAGTAATCTCATAAATGCAATACTGGCAGTAATCTACAGTAATAAATGCAGTACTAGTAGTAATCTCACAAATGCTTAAGACCATTTACTTTACCATGACGCTAATTAACAACAAAGCTCATCTGGGTGATTGCGTAACTTGATATCCTTGGGAAATGCTGCTGTTGGAACGACGCTGCATCTGTACCCGAGTTTTCGTCCGGCACCGTAAACTTCAGAAACTTTTATGCAAAAATTTCATTTTCCACCGTTGATAGTGTAGCCTCATTTGATCATTTGTTTCCAGCTGTTTTTCTTATAAGTTGGTAAACAATACTACTTTGCTACTGACTTTAATAGTTTAGCCAAGTTGGGAAGGTTATTTCTTGAAATGCTCTTTTTGCGATGGTCTTTGGTCAAACGGGGATTTTAATCATCTTTTGCTTTGAGAAGAGTAACTACTCCTGGTTTCACTGCATATTAATTTTCTGTAATTTTTCCTCATTCAGTTCGTTTTCGGTAACTTTAATTTCTTTATTTTGGGGGGTTGCATACTGAGCTTTTGCTTCTCCCTTTGCTAATTGGTTTTGTGAATAATTATCTTTATTCAGAAGATGAACTCTATTCATATGGAACAAGCCGTAGGGCCGTTGACTTGAAATTCAAGCTTCCAAAGAATATTGTGTTTATATTCGAAAGAAGTAACAGAAGGTAATAAGAAATACAGGAAGAAATTATCAATTATCAAAAAAGAAACAACAGACTGGTAAATACAATGATATGTAAGTAAATTATTAAAATACAAGGATATCTGTTTAATGGTTGTGATGCATTACATCTTCGTATGAGCTTTTGAGGTTCCAATTGCACAACATCCTCGGGGAGACTTCCGCAGTCCAACGGCGTGAGGAATAAAGGACCTCTGGAACTGAAAAGTTCGACAGCGAGGCACATGTACTGCATATTGGTGATGCTGTTCAGCGAATCTGGTCGCTCTCGACAGGAAAAGAGGGATCAGGGATCAATTGCGAATGTGAAAGATCTCTGCTGAAATACAACTTATGAAAAACTAACAAACAAGAGACCATCCGTCGATGGTCCAAGTCATAAATGCTTATGTTAGGAAACAGAAACTTACCACCACGAACCACTCTATCTAAAAGAGATAAATCTCTGGCAGAGGCAGGTGTCCGCACTGTAGAACAGTATTCTAGTAAAGGAAGGCCCAATGACCTAAAACAGGCTACACAGATTTTATCACTTTCATAAATATATGAGGCTTTACATACATTACCTAACTTCCGTGTAGCATTTGCAGACGCTTTCATTAGAAGTTCTTCAAAAGTAAGATGTGAATCAAAAGTTACTCCAAGTACAATTAAAGCTTTAGACTCATCATTCAACAGAGCCCCATCCACCTGAAGGGGAGGATGGGGTGGGAAATCAGTACGAGATCTGCTAATCAATAGTGTTTTCATCTTACTGGAGTGCAGCCTCATACCCCACCGATTACACCATTCACTGGTTCGCTCCATGTCACGACTGACACTAAAGGCAGCTTCATTTCTCATAAGTGGAGACGTTACTACGCCCACATGTGTTGCATCATCTTCATGTTGAACAATCTTTTTTCCAGGTCACCAACCATATCCCATATAGACACTAGAAATAACAGCAGACCAAAAACATTGCCCTGCAGAACACCAGCCACAGTAGTTCATGGTTTGCTAAAGATCCTATCAACAGCAACTCGCTGCTGCCGACCTGTAAAGAAATCTTGAAGTAATCCTAAAGCATATCCACCAACTCCAAGATTCTGAAGTTTATAAATAAGTGCATTATGATTTACGAAATCGAAAGCAGAAATAAAAATCTATTTGAATTACTCTACACTCCAAATCCTTATCAAGGTTCTCCTGCAAATGGTATGTAAGATCTAAAAACAGTATTGCAGGTACCTAACTCCTTCCTATATGCAAATTGACTATCAGCTAACAATCCTTTGGAGTCCACATTCTTGTACAGTGAATTAAAAGTAAGTTTTTCTGCACATTTAGAGAGCAGAGGGAGAATAAAAATTGACCTGAAGTTACTGCAGTCTGCAGATATATGCCACTCTTTGGAACATGCACTGTGTTGCTAAGCTTGAGCTCATCCGCAGATACTACATCGGCATAAAAATCTATGAAATCTACTAATCTTGGTAGACAACAGACAAGAAACCTTAAAAAAAAAAAAAAAATAAAACAAACGGAAGAAACCAACAAGAACTTCTCCACCCCAGTTATCAATATTATATGGAACTTTATTAACATCCCAAGAGTAAAATGCAAATTTCGTGAAAGTAGGTTCAGAATGACACGTATCAGGGAGAGGGGCATCCCCAGCCGACTACTTAGCAGTTCAGCCTTTTCCTTAGGACCAGTACCCAATCTACTATAATCTGTAAGTAGTGGTGGAATGGAAGACGAGCCTGATCCAAAAATAGAAGACGCCAATTTGGTCTACCACAAATGAGGCTGAGTAATTCCTTCGTTTTCTCTTTACGCAATTGTTGAAAGTTCTCTCAGTTATAAGGTAAATTCTATCTGCAGCACGGCGAGACTCAGCAAAAATAGTGTAATTTTCATGTGAAATATTTCGTCTTTCGTCTCCATGTGTTGAATTTGGTCTGTTTGTCATGGTAAGCTCGTCTACTTCTAGGGGTATACCTTACTAAAATAGCCACCAGCATTTCATTCAGCATATTCTTGGGATCTGGATCTGATATAGCATCTGAAATATTACGTGCCTGACAAGCTTCAATAATGCGATCCTTATTGGCTCTAGAACTCAGCCAGACCGTTTTTTTTTAATGGGGGACTAGGAATATACTGATTAACAAATATGTCCATCTCAGGTGCCAATATACTCGCAGACCTTGGACTTGCCGATAGCTGGAACATCTGTGAATATGAGGTCTAATCTATTGCCAGAAATATGTGTGGGTTCCTCAGTTAGCTAAACAAAATCGGAGGACACACAGAACTCAAGAGCAAACCGGCCATGTTGGTCTGTGTAATTTGAATTAAGCCACTTGCTGTGCTTTACATTGCAGTCTCCACAAATAACTTGAATGAAGTTTTTGAATACTGCGATTGAGCCATACGAATCCTCTCAAGAGACAGTCATATATATATATATATATATATATATATAGAATCGTCAATATTTGGACTGCAGTAAACAGAAATATATGCACAAACACTGTAAAATTTACTGAGAATCTTAAAACAAAGAACTTCATGGACACTACTCTCCAAGTTTTTCTGACGATAAATAGATCGTCCAGACATAGTGTATACAGCCATATATTGCACATGTAGGATGTTACGACGTTAAATAAAGTCAAGGCCATCAAACCCTGGAATTGAAAATTTAACTTTTGACTTTTTACTACGTACAAGTGTATCAGATAAAAACATCAAATCATACATTTGGGCAAAACTCTGGAGTTCTAGAAAATTTGACCTAAAGCCTCGAATATTTGAGTAAAGTACTCTGCAATTTTTCTAATGAAAATGAGTAGCAGGCCCAGGGTTCAGTTCAATGTCTCCCGAAAAAATTAAAATTAACAACATAAAATTTGAGGCAAAACTTAAAAATGGAAACATAACGACAACAGTGTAGTAAAAATCAACACAACAACAAACAATACAACCAACAACAACAGAATTTACGTTATTTACAAGCATTTCATTAAAAGGATGAATGAAGCTGACCTTATGTCAATAGAGCGACGGAAGCAACCGGTCAACAGGGAGGAGTCGGGACATATTGCAAGGCAAAAAAGAAATCCGCCACGTTTGCCGCAACAACCGGGGGAGGACAGTCAGGATGGATTCAGAAATAATAAAAAGCTGAGAAAGAAAAGGTCAGGTAAGGAAGAAGGTGCTTACCTCATAATCCACCAGGCAACTTTTACTTTCTCATCAGCCTGTCCTACACACTTTTAGTTCTTCACTGGGTGGGTCGATATCGTACTCGCCTAGCACTCTCTTAGACCTGCGTTCGATTCTCCGGCCGGCCAGTGAAGGATTAGAGGAATTTATTTCTGGTGATAGAAATTCACTTCTCGGTATAATGTGGTTCGGATTCCACAATAAGCTGTAGGTCCCATTGCTAGGTAATCAATTGGTTCTTAGCCACGTAAAATAAGTCTAATCCTTCGGGCCAGCCCTAGGAGAGCTATTAATCAGCTCAGTGGTCTGGTTAAACTAAGGTATACTTAACTTTTTCGAAAAAACAGAAAAGTAAAAAAAAAAAAGTGGAAAAATGCCCGATTGTATCTTTAAGCAAGGGAACTCAAACCCAAGACCATGGAAAGCCACGGTACAATGACTAGGACGGGCCACGGTACAATGACTAGGACGGGCCACGGTACAATGACTAGGGCGGGCCACGGTACAATGACTAGGGCGGGCCACGGTACAATGTACGGGCCAATGACTAGGACGGGCCACGGTACAATAAACTAAGGGCGGGCCACAATGACTAGGGCGGGCCACGGTACAATGACTAGGGCGGGCCACGGTACAATGACTATGGCAGAGTCTACGGTTGGAGAACACGGTTTGTATCCAGAGGAACCTTCTCTTAGAAGGGTTGTCTATAAAGGCTAAATAAAGGGTCCCTTCCACTCGCTGGTTTGATTTCACAGTGTCCCTCTTCTAGAAGAGTTGCCTGCCAAGGCTAAAGGGCCTCTTCTACCCTAACTCGTGAAGTTATAACAATTTAACTTTTGCATGTAACTCTGCTTATTATATGGCTCTGTGGAATCTATGTTTGTGCCCGGTGTAATTCCTGAAATGAGTGGAACACAACAAAAGATTTAATTATAATCAATATAAAACTGCTGTTGAAGACTGATTTTGGATTATGGTAGAAAGGTAATGAGCTATGAAGGTAATGATAATACAGGAAGGGAAATTATATAATATATGTATATATATAATA
>NC_089747.1:11145000-11157500 GCF_040412425.1 Macrobrachium rosenbergii
TAAAAATGCTGTTTTTTTTTTTTAACTACTCCCGTACTAGCAGCCAAACTACTAAAATTCCTATTAATATCTTCACTAACCAAGAAAAAACCCTTCCCTAAGGTTTCGCAAATCATCAGAATTCTCTATTGCATCACAGTGGATTTGTCATGGACAAATGTGAAGAGCTTCAGGTTGTTCTATACGAGAATTCCCAGACGCCTTATGTTTCCAGAACGCTATCGTAAACGAACGTACGCCCTGTCCGGAAATATTCTACAGAACGGAATATCTCACGCGAGTGGCATGTCGCAACTCAAGTCTCATCAGCATCCACCGAGGTATCCCACACTCTGTTACAGGCAGCAGTAGTGCAAAGGATGGATGTACGTGCAGAGTTCATTTTATCAACCCCAAGATGAACTGGCAGCGTTAGTTCGCCAACTTCCTCAGCTATTTTTACCCGTGGGTGACCTAGAAACAGACATCCGTTTTGGGGAAATGTAATATATCAGCAAGAGAAAATGGATCTCTTAATTAATAGAGAATTGAGAGATACTCTACCAAATACTAATGATAATAATGAAGAACCCACATACTACCTTATTCAGACAAGTAGTTTCTCATGAACAGGACTCACCATTTGTAGCTCAAGTTGTATTACTGAATTTTAGTTTGTGACCAATTTGCTATAGGCGCAGCAGAGCTCAGGCTCCATTATCATAAACATGAATGGCTAGTCACCTACTTACATATCATCACGATCATGTACTGCAAAGGCAGATTAGATAAACATTAAAATGTAAGGGAAACTGAAGGCGATACAAATAATCTTCCAAGAGTAAACGATACTGCAGATAAACTAAACGGGATATTCCATATAGCTGGTAGATTATATCAAGGTCCACGGGGCTTTTAAGTATATGCCAAGTCCTGTGGACCTCTCTAACTCACCATCGCAGACATCGCACTGTTGGTATACTTATTTACAAACAATGTGCAATGAAAAGCATCAAGATGATGGTCACTGGCAACTTTTGTACCTTACACCGACAGCACAAAATTTACTCCCGTACAAAAGGTAACAATGTTCACATTACCGATGCAGGAGACGTAAAAACATTTGTGAAGATAAGTTTGCTCAGGTAGCCGCAAAAATTAGGATGCCAGCTTAGAAGAGAGGATTAGCAAACCCTTGACTTTTCCTCAAATACAAGCTGACCTTATAACACACCTGCTACGGGAAGAACATGTGTTTGTTCTAGTTGGTCCTGGCAACACTGACTTTTCAGGATAACATCCCTAATGATATATTTTAACGTATTTCAAGGAATACTAAAAGTTTTATACGCTGCACAATCAACAGATTATGGCGCTAAACAGCTACCTAGCCTTAAGGGAAGCTGTCGCTGTTTACCATTCCAAAGCCTGGAAAAGGTAGTTCCTTGTAGCCAGATACCAGATAACTGTACTGAACCGCTGTTTATGCAAATTTATAAAAAAAAAAGATATTGAATGCAAGACTGGGAGGGCGTCTAGACCGTCTTAATACTTTACCAGCTTCAAAATGTGAATTTCGTAAAAATAAAAATCCATGCTATACACTTTGATAAGTTAACATGGGATTCATACAGCTTTGGATGGTAGTGGTGTACGATGACAATTACCTGTTTCTCAAGATATTTTTCCTTTGGGTTACTTCCGGGTCACGTTTGGTAACTTATTATATGACAGGAGGTACGAGGAAAGTGTTCCTCATGACAGTGTCCTTTGTGTTATACTTTATGCCCTTGATGTCAATGCTGCTGCAGAAGTCATTCCTAATGTTAAGTATACTTTTCTTTTTTTTTTAGATGAACAGTTAATATCCTGTTACTGTAACACAGAGGAAACTCCAATTACTGATGAATAAAATACTAAAAATGTTGCTACAGAAGTCATAGAAGTTGTTCCTAATGCCAAGCATACTTTTTTTTAGGTGTACCGTAGAGGAAACTCCAATTGCTGATGAATAAAATACTAAAAAGGGGAAACACACAATATTTCCATATATATAAATGAGGAGAAAATTTCTCGTGACTCAACGATAATTCCGTCGTGTTAAACGTTCTGATCCGCTTTCCCGACGGTACGATGTGAAAAACGTAAAGCCAAATCGAAAAGAGCGGCTCGACTCAATCGTTCGAGTCTTGTTAATTTAGAATGAAATTACGTAAAAGGAATGTCGCCTGTAACATTAGTCATCTCGTTATGTTTTTCCTTCTTTTTTTATGTCTATTTAATTTTCAGAAAAGAATACGACCGCTTCCGACCACAAGAACTTTCAGAAAATTGAGTGTAATTGCGTTCTTGCAGTATTTACTTTTGTAATCCTTAACCTTCATCTTCTTTCCTTTTTAGTGAGAACTGATGTTATAAGATGGGCCGGAGATTAAATAATTCATGTTCACAACCCAATTTTCTATTGAATTTGTTTAGGGGTTTCAGGAAAACTTAATCATCTATCTATAGACGATTTCTCTATACGGAACTTCATGTTATAGAATGCATTGACCTTGGGAGATCGTAACGGCATACCACTATTCCTAAACAATTAAGATCATTTATATTCTTACGTAATGTCATGCAACGAATTCCGCTTTGCTTCTCACCATGCAGAGCAGAAATTATAACATGGGTGTTCATGTTTATACTTTTTTCTCTGTTCAGTGATTTTCCACTATTTCTGCGATACAATATTTTTTTAAATAATAATAATTACTGGTGTGTTGTTGATGCCACGTCTGTTAACGTCCTTACTTATTTATCTGTTTATGGATTCATCGCTATTTCTTTGACACTAAATCGTTTTCTTTCATATGATAATTGTTGACTTTACTCATTTTTCAGTCACTTAAAATAGTCTTCTGTCCGTTTTGCACCATCGAGCAAGAATTTCCAAAAAAACATATTTTGAAATACTTTACGAGGGGAATTTCCATACATTAATATGATCTTTGACTTGCCTCATGAAAAACCTAACTTAAAGTTTATATACCTATATAAATGCAGTATGTATATATATATATATATATATATATATATATATATATATATATATATATATATATATATATATATATATATATATATATATATATATATATTTCTACAGATGTTCTGGGGATACTTACTTGATTCTGGGCGGCAACGGATGAACGCAGGGAGTTCCTTTTATTTATTACACATCTGACTCAATGTTAGGACAATTCGTAGACAAAGCAAGGGAAATCTATGGCTTATGGCCTTCTTCATGTGAGTGAAATTACGTAAACTCAAGGATTCTCTTAACTAATTATATTTACATAACAAACACATATCAGAAGAATGACGAATTACTGGGCAGGTAATAATAAGGGCCTGCTAGAAGAATGAATCCTACACAGAATAAATATTCTACTCCGACGATGTCTTCATCACAGGAACATCGGGGGACTGCAAATGGATGGAGCCGAGAGATTCCACAGTCGAGGCCTATCTGCAAATATATGCAAGACAGTTACTTGCAATAATAATAAGACGCTCAAAAGGAAACTGAGGAATGCACAGATGGTGCCTTATAACTCCGTTCAGCACTAATGCATAATTACGTTAACACTGAATGTTCCAACACAAATTACTGAAGGTGATCGCACAATGGAAAATAAAAGAAAAATCAGGCAGAGGAATAACAGGAATTGTGACTGACTAAAGAACCTTACTCCGGCACATTACCTTAGTCAAGATGACAGTGTCCTCGTTCAACAGGGCCCTGGCGATGAAGGAGGGAATTCAGATGCCATTACAAAGGTATACTGGGTCGAGCCCCGGGGTCGACCACATGTTCAGGGGCGATTCAACAGGACAGCAAGGTCAGGACATCTGTCCTCGGGTCGTGTTCTGAACGATCTCTCTCTCTCTCGATTTCTCCTGCAGCATCTATATATGACCGGGGATTATGCTGTCTTCTCTTCCAGGTGGCGCAAAGGTCAATCTTCGTCATGTTTCTATAATGTCGACTGCATGGCGTCAGTCAACCCAGGTGGAGGATTCAGAATGAGGGGGGGGGGCGGCTGGATGCAGAGAAGGTCCGACGGTCAGCTGGAATTAGGCCTAAAAGCAGTCACTTTGAACAGAAAGAGAGCGTTGGGCTTAACCATTTTGGGGAATGAAAGAGAGTTTTGAAGGGGCGAGTGGAAACCACAGTTCTAGTAATTAATGATTTTTATTCCTTTCTCAATTATGTTGCAAATGTAAAAATGAGTGAGGCTGCGAGAAAAGAGTCCCATTCGTTGAAATATATATATAACATATAAGCCTATATATATATATATATATATATATATATATATATATATATATATATATATATATATATATATATATATATATATATATATATATATATATATATATATATATATATACTATATATATATATATATATATACATGTGTGTGTATCTGTGTATGTATGTGTATATATACATATATTTAGAGGGTGACTACAGAAAGTAATAGCCTTCATATTTCCAAAAATCTTTATGGAAGATTGCTAGCCCTAAGTCCTTACCACCCTAGTTGCAACATGCCACGGTTAACTAAAGTATGTAATTCACGGCTTAGGTCAACAGAGACACAACAATTTTTTAACAATGCTCGTGTATTACTGCGACTATGCCTACTCAAGTTTGTTGATTATTTCTGTTATTATATTATTACCATCAATGTTTACTCATCCGCACAGAATCCATCTTATTTCCAGTTTCGCTATATGTCTCTTTAATTCTTCTAGTATTTTAATAATTTACTTAAATTTTTATCTATTTACTTGTACATTTTTTTCTCTTCTAATGACTGGCCTCTTCTTTCTGTATTCCCTATTACCTTCTGTTACTTCTTTCAAATGAACACCATATTCACTGGAAGCTTGAATTTCAAGTCAATGACCCCCTTGAGCTTGTTTACATATGAACAATGTTCATGTTCTGCATAATAATAATAATAATAATAATAATAATAATAATAATAATAATAATAATAATAATAATAATAATAATTCAGTTTTCTCTATTCCCTCTACATACTTCATTCATTTATCTTTTCGATTATTTATTTTTATCTTTTCGATTATTTATTCTCGGTAAGTGCATCTCCATACGTATCCTTCTGCTTTGAAATATAGATTTGATTCAGTAATCATTAGTATATGTATCTTTTAAATAAGTACAAAGAATCTTTTTTCCTTACTCTTTACCCTTTCCGACGCGTCGTCATTGCAATTCAAATAACTCGCAGACAAAGAGGCTTGGCATTTCTCCGACCGGAACATCGTGGCAATTACCCACAGGAGCCACTAAGGCGGACTATTTTAACTTAAATACGCTATACTACTCTGAAGGGAGCGTGCGTAAGCACGTCCGGCCGTGGGAAGCACAGTCTAGGTCATGCCCATAGACGATACATTTTGTTCAACTGCTCCCAGATGCAGAGCTTCCGCTCTCAATGAGAAGGGTACTTTTTTTTTCCTCGTCGTGATATCGTGCCGCCAGTGAGGGCATCAAATGACGTTAATGGAGTCACTCAGTCTGGATCCTTTTTGTCAAAAACATGCATTTTTTTCCCTCTACCTCAAGAACTAGGACTTAAATGTATCCCGCAGTATATCAGGCTTTAAAATACTGTTTCTGAGGCATTGCTTATTTATCGCGCCTTAGTTTATTTCTACATCTAAAAATTGTTTAGACTTATACAGAACTTTAAAGGAAAACTTTCTTCCCATAATCTTATATATAAAGCTATCATTTTAGGTTAATCATGCTGAGAAGATTGAATCTGAATTGTTGTCAATTTGGGGAGAATACTGGACAGTCGTCTTCATCCATTAAACGACACTAGCTCCTTTGCTCATATTCGGGAAATCGTAGTGTTAAAAGATGCCAGAAAATGCGGCCGCGTGACAGCTTCCTTGCCGTTCGTTCCACTTGCTGAAAATTCCATCTATGTTCCCTTGATGGAGGGAATGATACGGAGCAACTTTCCCCTTTGCTATAAGAAGTAATCTAGATGTATTTCGTTGATGAAAATTCCATTCATTTTCCTCTGCAACGAGTGCTAGTTTTGGAGAATGCCCTAAAGAACTGCTGCTTCGTATTTTGCTGCCTCTGGGGCCGCTCTTCAGGTACCGAAGGAATCACTGAGCAGCTGTGTATATGGTTACTCCTCTTCCTCTTTTGGATTAAACCTTAAAATTTTGCCCTTTTTCTTTTTTTTTTTTAACGGTGTCGGTCACTTTAAAAAGTAGGTCCATTACCACTGAAGGAGATCAGTATTTGCAGCCACCTTTTCACGGGTACAAATTTCACGGCTATAATTCAGAAGTTGACCTCACTGAAGTGGTGGGCACAATACATGAAAATTACTGGCGGACATTTAATAATAATAATAATAATAATAATAATAATAATAATAATAATAATAATAATAATAATAATAATAATAAATACCTGAAAAAACAATATTAACAATTTATGCTGCATTTACCTGACCTCGAGCCAGCACGGGTTCTTGCCCATTAAACGTCCTGTACAAGGAAAGCCAATTTGTAACAGGCTCTGCTGACATCTCCCTCCAGGAGCTGAACGAAGCTGGAGCTTTCAAACGTCTATGGGAAATCGCTAAAGGCACAGGGGTCTGCGTCAACCCCCTTTTTTTTTTGTCTGCTGTACTTCGTTTTCACTCTTTTCTTTCCATCATTGCGCAACTTGGTGACAATTCATTTGCCTTTACTGCCAAGCTTTGAAATCCAGACCCAACTCCTGTTTTCCCGCGAGGTACTTAGCATCTTTATGGGTGAACCCCTTCTTTACGGCTGAAACCCCAACCTTTCCCGTCAGTATCACTTTTCCCATTTTCTCCGGGTCTGGGCTTGATAAAGGGTATTTGGGTGCCTGTTCCATTGATAAATGTTTTACAAAAAACACTGGTGTCCCCCTTTCACCAAACAAGTCGGCTGGTTCTTAAAAATTAATGTTGATGTTGTGCATGAAGCACTTATATCCACATCGAGAAACATGGGAATTTTTTAAGGCTGGAAAGACATAGACGATGAAAGGACCAAAACAACAGTGCAGGGACAGCTGACGATTTTGAAGTATCTGCTATCAAAGACTAGGAAATAAAACATGTCCACACCATCGATAGCAAAGAAATATTCAGAGAGAGCCATCGATAAAGAAATATCTAAGAAATATTCAGAGAGAGAGAGAGAGAGAGAGAGAGAGAGAGAGAGAGAGAGAGAGAGAGAGATGAAAACAGGAAAGTATCATGCAAAAGTGATTTATGGAAGAGCGTGAAACAAAACGTATATATTATAAAGGCAATCGCTGTTCCCAATAGCATTCCACATGATGTCAAGGACAGTTCACAAGGTATAAAATATAAAAATTCACTAGATTTTCACTGATTATAAATATTGTTTTTAAATGAGAGCCACGTGTCCCAAAGCTGCAACCCGACTACAAAATCACTCCACTGCAACTTCACCTAACCTTCATTATCTATATTCTCGGTTAACACTCTGCTGAGCCTGCGTTCGATTCTCCGACAGGCCAATGAAGAATTAGAGGAATTTATTTCTGGTGATAGAAATTCATTTCTCGTTATAATGCGGTTCGGATTCCACAATAAGTTGTAGGTCCCGTTGCTAGGTAACCAATTGGTTCTTAGCCACGTAAAATAAGTCTAATCTTTCGGGCCAGCCCTAGAGAGCTGTTAATCAGCTCAGTGGTCTGATTAAACTAAGGTATACTTAACTTCATTATCTATCAGTTAATTCAACCAGACCACCGAATCAAAACAATAATCGACCATCATACGGTTACCCCCATGGGTTTATCTTTAATAGTAAAATTTAAATTTTATAAAGTATATATCGTAGTTCTTTAAAATAAAAACTTAGGTCCACACACTAAAAAAAGACAGCAACCGTATTTCGAGAAAGCAATCCATTTGCGACTTAGTTCTCTCATTCATACTATGCCCAAAACCTACCTCTGAGAAATCACACTGAATTTGATCTATCTGCTGCACGAGGTGCAAATAAAATTGCTAATTAAATAAAACATCTCGTGAGGACTGCACTGAGAATCTTACTACTGAAGGGGCTCTCCCCTAAAATTTAATTTTAAAATGTAGCTTAAACACTAAAAAGCCTATACACAAACAAACAAACACACACACACAGTTACTCTACGTCTGGACAAATTAGCAGAGCGGCTGAAGGTTGATTAATCTCAAAGAACAGATAACAGAAATTTCCATGTCCAACTTTTTATTTTTTCGTGATTCCGTCACTCAGCGGGTGGTGAAGCCTTTCAGAGACTTACGGAGAGAGAGAGAGAGAGAGAGAGAGAGAGAGAGAGAGAGAGATCACAGAATCAATCTGAAGGGTTGCACTTTTATTGCAAAATCAGTCTTTCTTACGCTTCGCCATAATACAAGAAATATAAATAAATATATAAAAAGAAAAAAGGACACGCGAAACCGTTACCGACTATCATTCTTCCTTTGCATGACACAAATACGTAAGTATATCCTCATATGTCACATGTTGTGACAAGTGCAGTATGAGCATACATTACTAACAGCTTGTGACCAAAAGTCACTGTGATTACGTTTTTCAAGCATGCTCATAAATACGAATATCCATTTTTTCCACATATCCAGTACCTAAACGAAAGCAATTGAGAGAGAGAGAGAGAGAGAGAGAGAGAGAGAGAGAGAGAGAGAGATGAGAACAATGGCAGGAGAAAAGGCAATCTTTAGATGAAAGGCAAAAAAATAAATAGAAATTCACATGCAAAAGATAGAACACCGTAGCACTGATCGTGGAATATAAAGTAAATAATAAGATTATCCGTACACAAAAATAAATACCGACGGATATAATAGAAACTAACTTGGTAAAATTAAGGATTTACCATAAATATATAAAATTACGAACGAGCCCAAATATAGACGGCTGTTGCTACGACAAGTTGCTGACCTTGCTAGGGATATCCTGATAATTAGGACTTTACTGTCTGTAGTCTGTATTCGAATTCATTTATTCTCAGTATATAATAATTCAGTCAAACGAGTTTAGTATACATCATACATCACTGCACACAGTTTAGTATACATCACTGCTCGCAGTTTCGCACAAAATTCTGATATTTTTAATTAGGTACAAATATTTCCTTCAAGAGAAGGACTTTCTTTAGGATGTTAATATAAGATCAATTGGTTTTTGCCTTGTTTTGTATTTTTTCAAAGGTTTTTAATCAATCTTTATCCAGTAAATATGCGGTTATGATAATAATTGAAACAGCTGAAGGATGTGGCTTTTGACCTAATTTTTCAGGAATATCCTATTATCTATCGTGAACCGAGTATCACAAATCACTGAAGAATAGTTACCATTAATTCATCACTGATAACTTTACTGTGAACAAAATATCTTCTTTGTTAAAACAACCAAATTGCACATACTTAAAATGCTTCATTCTCCCATGTCTTGCGCAGTTAAATGTTCAGTAACATTTTCTGTATGTATCCTTTTTCCTGCCGTTCTTGACGTTTTCAGTGATGGACTCCTTACCAATTTTAGTAATATCGACAAAGGCAACCTCATTTATTTGTTGATATTATCACAATGATAATCATAATTATGAAATTCAAGAGGGAATCTTAAACAATAGTAGCATAGAACTCTTTTGTTTGTTTTTGTTTTCACTCATTTGCATTCGTCGTCGTTATTATTACATTTCTTAATTTGTTATTGTTGTTGCCTGCTCAGACATCATCTTCAATGTTTGTTTTTCTTTGTTTTTTTTCGTAGACGGAGCGTGATCCGAAAAGGACCCCTGACACCACAGACACGAGCATGCGCCCTGGGGATTCCCTAAGTCAAGTCCTGATTCACATCCGGGGCTTTGTCATGAAACATCATCCCTCGTTTGTTTATTTCTCTTATGAAGGGTCGTGAAAAGGATTCCGCAGCTGTCAATCTTCCGTAAGTTATAGAAACTTACCTACTCATCTAACATGAGCAACTGGGTGAATACTAAACATTTCCTCTTCTAATTTAAATGTGTGATTGATTTTTGACTAATTGTAATGGGTCTTATCTGTTGCCGATAGCAGCAAAGCATAAACAAGGGTTAAGGCGTCACATCGTCATGTGACATACGAACTGCGTGAACTTTTCGGCAATGCATCATCAGGTTATAACTTGGCATTTTCGATGTGACGCCGACCGTACGAGCGGTAGACGAAATGTGATTGGTGGACTGCTGAGTCTTGTGACCATTTACCTCATCCTAAAACATAAAAAAAAAAACTTTACATGTGTCTTTGACAAATACCAGCGTAGAACTCTGAAGCGAAAACAAGCATGGTATTTATAATCTATTCATCATGCAAAGCACGTTACTGAAGTTATTTTTAAACGTGTAGGCAAATGTACTTCGTCCGCTACAGTCATGTCAAGTTTATTTTTATTTATTTACAAACTGATACCAGTACTATTGAGAACTCCTTCGCATATAAATATACATACATACATATATGCATACAAACACACATACACATAATATATTTATATTACACACACATTTATAATATATATATATATATATATATATATATATATATATATATATATATATATATATATATATATATATATATATATATAATATATATATATATATATATATATATATATAATTTTCAGCCCACTGGACAAGAACTCAACCTGTGTTTATGTTAAACATTTTCTTTCCTTTTTGTATGGTTCTTCACTAAGGCCAATGTACGATCCGTTCCTGCCTTCTTTAAGAGTTACTGCTTCATTAATTAAGTCATTTGTTTATGTTTTTGCTAAATCTCGCAGCAATGACCTTTGGCCACAGTATAGTAGCTAAGCATTTCTTAATCCTAAAAGCTAAAGGAACGAACACAGAAATAAAATCAGTTAAATATAAAAAGAAACAGTTTACGAGGAAATACCAGACATTGTGTTTAGGGTGATAATATGGGTCACGGGTCTCCAAAAGCTGCGAATCGTATTTTAACAGAAATGGTCCTTTTGTTGAACACCGCTTGCTAAACTGTCATCTATTTATGCTACAACACTTTCAGATTTTATACGTGATAATCAACTTATGCCTCTTCACTTACTAATCTAATTTTCTTACCAAAACGTAAAATTTTATTCGATTGTTACTACTTGAACGTGAGCGACAGAAGCATGCATATTATTTTTCTTGTGTTGCGTAATGGTACCGGTTATTCAAGGGTTATCTAGCATGCATCTCCCGCTAACGCTTCTTTTTTAGTTACAGCTAACAACAATTATTGTTATTATTTACGTCTCCTTTTCTTCAACAACTGCTACAACTTCGATAACTTGAGTTATTCTAACTTTCCGCTAGAGGATTGTCCTTAATTGTTACTACGAAAGAAATACAACAGTCAATGTAAGCCGTTTAAAGATTAACATTCAGTTCACCAGATTTTCTACTGTTATTCCCTGAATATGAATGTAGAATTCAAGCATATTTATCATGTACAGTCTTTAGAGATTATATAAACATGCTCGTGTATGGACATATAAACATACATGTTTAGTCATCGTACTCTCTCTCTCTCTCTCTTGTACAAGACCATACAGAACAGTGACATACACAGAAGCCATAATATTCCAGTGACAACAAAAATCAACGGCCCCACAGCCTGCATACTACTTTCGATGCTTCAGGGGAGAGGTGTCAATTACCAATTTAATTACCTTTTCCCTGACCTCCTCCACCTCAACAACAAACAAAATTGGTGTTTTGTTTCGGCCCCTAGCTTCCCAGCTAAAGTTTCTGCCGTCACTGTAACGAGAAATTCGCTTACCAAGTAATTCTGAGTGCCATACTTGACGAACTCCAATCTGCCCTACCCACGGCCAATTTTTCATTCACGGAGCGGAAGGAAGTGGTCAGTGCAACAGCTTCGCGTCGTGTCAAGGTAGAAGAAGAAGAAGAAGAAGAAGAAGAAGAAGAAGAAGAAGAAGAAGAAGAAAGAAAGAAAGAAACAAAATAGGGTATCTGCAGAAAGAAAAGGAGAGGTAGATGAATGTGAGAAAGAGAACAAGTAGGTGAAGGAGAAATGAAGAGTGAGGGGTAGGGAACTTTATCTTCAAATCAATCTCATTATAATTCACTCACAGAGAAAATGCTAAAGCGAATTTGCTACTAGTTTTCAATAGTATCCAATATGGATTTTTGTCGATTTTGGCTCGCAGTTTATCAGTTGCATTATTCTTTTAATTTTCATTATCTGATTATTTCTCTACCTCACCTTGGCTAAAAATAGTTGTGCAGCCCTCAGCACCTCCCCCTTCTTACCCTAGCTAAGCCCTCTTTATGCCTAACTGCCCTTACTTAGCCAGAGGCCCTGCACCCCCACCCCCAC
>NC_089747.1:11175000-11245000 GCF_040412425.1 Macrobrachium rosenbergii
CTTAATTTTGGTGACACTTGATACTTAATGACGCCTTTTCACTGAGCATTTCACTGCGGAAGCATCTGATACACATGCGAAAACTAAGATTATTCACAAACAATGCTCGAGTCATTTAAAACCTGTTCCTATAAACCAAAAAGGCTTGAAGATGATTTTTCTCTGAGAGTTCTGTACATGAAAGGAAGGCTGTCGCGAGCGACACCTTCACGTAACCCGACATTGCATTTGGTTTATTTCCAAACATTAGAGCGGAATTTGTACTTAGTTACGGCTTTTTTTTTTCGTTTCAAGTTGCCTTTGATATCCGCAAACTAACAGTCATCGAGTGCACACAAATACAGTATATGAACTGGGGTAAAGTTTGGAAATAACATGGGAGTGTATTCCGAGGAAGTAAACGTTTCTAAAGGCAACAGTCGTTTGCTCATATAATCTATCCGGATAAAGCCCAACAGAAACAATACCGAAAAAAAAAAGTTTATACAAATTAAGCCAAAGCCAACATCATCATCCACAATTAACCAGCTCTACCGACGTGGGTATTAGCGGCGTCATGAAAAGGTAAACATTTTGCTGTCCGCGATATTTTCCCGAGAACCTCAAGCCTAACTGGAAAAACAACCGTTGAAGATGGCGCCAAGCTATGATACCGTCTTCTGCGCCAGACGGCCTAAGAAGACAGAAACGATGGAAGATGAGATACTGGAATCTGGAAATGAACGGTTAAGAGGGCTGAGTCACCATATCCCAGCTGGAGAGAGAGAGAGAGAGAGAGAGAGAGAGAGAGAGAGAGAGAGAGAGAGAGAGAGAGGCCTAAGGGTTACAGATGGGATTTACCTTTTATAGAAGGCGTCTTCTTAACGCTCTGCAGAAATTTCGAAAGGAATCTATATTACAGTTTCCAGATGGTAGAGTTCTTCGTTGGGAGAGTGGGTTCCGTTCTCAGCTAGCACTCTACTGGCCGCGAGTTCGAATCTCCGATCGGCCAGTGAAGAATATGAGGAATTTATTTCTGGTGATAGAAATTCATTTCTCGCTATAATGTGGTTTGGATTCCACAATAAGCTGTAGGTCCCGTTGCTAAGTAACCAATTGGTTCTTAGCCACGTAAAATAAATCTAATCCTTTGGGCCAGCCCTAGGAGAGCTGTTAATCAGCTCAGTGGTCTGGTTAAACTAAGATATACTTTTTTTTCCAGATGGTAGAAGAGTTTGGGTGTTGATTCTGAATCTTCTGCTGTATCTTTACATCCGCAATGGTCCGATCATACACGCACTAAACACGCACTAAAATATATATTAATATATATACAAGATATAAATTTTTATAATTTCACCGTGACATTTTTATATTTACTAACATCAAGCTACAAATGTCGTTTAATGTCTAATTCGCTCTACCTCAGAAATAATACCGAAGGGGAATTGTAATTGATAAGTGGTTCGTCACTTTGGTGGACCGAATCCAGCAGGTGACGAACCACGTGTCAATTATAATTCCCCTTCGGTATTATTTTCGAGGCAGAGCGGATTAGACATAAACGACATTTATAATTAATGTCTGTGGATGTGGAAACATACACACACAAAGTTAAGTATACCTTAGTTTAACCAGGCCACTGAGATGATTAACAGCTCTCCTAGGGCTGGCCCGAAGGATTAGACTTGTTTTACGTGGCTAAGAATCAAGTGGTTACCTAGCAACGGAACTACAGCTTATTGTGGAATCCGAACCACATTATAGCGAGAAATTAATTTCTATCACCAGAAATAAATTCCTCTAATTCTTCATTGGCCGGCCGGAGACTCGAGCTCGGGCCTAGCAGAGTGCTAGCCGAGAACTCACCGACTCGTCCAACGAGGAACTCTCACATACACACACAAGCATATATATATATATATATATATATATATATATATATATATATATATATATATATATATATATATATATATATATATATATAGTGTACGTGTTTGTGTGAGAGAGAGAGAGATAGTGTGACTCCAGAATACTCTGACCTGTTTATCAATAATGAATTACATTCTCGAATTTTCAAAGCCGTTATCAATAACTGCTGTTAAACCCACCTTCAAGCGTTTAGGATTAACCAGAGCAGGTCCTGGGATTAACTTTCGTATACGGTGTATTCGCAAGTCACTGCTTTTCCTGTTTGTCATTTCTCATTTACCTTACCTATAATTGTCACAATTTTCGTGGTTATCAATTATCCGTCATCCTTTGGTACCATTGCATAATGAAGTTACATCGGAAGAACCCATTCTTCCCTTTCATTAGCGTAAGTGACTTGTGAAACCAGCAAATTGTTTTATCAAATTGTTTTATAACGCAAATATCCGAGGACCCAATAAACCTTGCTTATCTGGATGTCTGTGACATTTGGGGGATTCAGTGTATAATTGGCAAAGTGGGATTTTCCGCTTTAACATTTAACCTTAAACTACGTGACAGACCTCATCTAGCCCTGTGATTTGCTCTTCTTTCTGCTATCTTCTCCTATGCATAATTTTAGTTTTCTGAAAAGAACACTGTTGTGCCGTCCGCACTTTTTTCTGTCCGCACTCTTTTACGTCCGCCCTCAGATCTTAAAAACTACTGAGGCTAGAGGGCGGCCAATTGGTATGTTGATCGTCCACCCTCCAAACATCAAACATACCGAATTGCAGCCCTCTAGCCTCAGTGGTTTTTATTTTATTGATGTCTAAAGTTAGCCATAATCGTGCTTCTGGCAACGCAACAACACAGGCCACCACGGCCGGCTGAGAGTTTCATGGGCCGAGGCTCATAGAGCATTACACCGAGACCGCCTAAAGATAGATCTATTTTCGGTGGCCCTCATTATGAGCTGTACAGAAAACTCGATTGCGCAAAAGAAACTCCGGCGCATTTTTTACTTGATTATTATTCAACATGCTAATTTCGTTATATAACGCTTTCGAATAATACCATTTGCTAACAAATCAATCAATCATTCCCGACTTATCAACATTCGAAATGACAGTTCTCCTGCATCCTGCAGTCTAACGAGTTTTGGACCTGTTTCCTAATCTTCGAATACACTGTGAAACTGCCCGCCGTTTAGGTTTCTTTGGTCTTCAGAATTTATTTTTACATTGATTACTTCAATCATTTTACTTCTCCATTCACAAAACATAGACACTGACAATCCTACTTTTTTCACTCTGCAATTTAATATAAAATTTATAAACTTGAAAGAATTGTTCTAATGTTGCGCTTTTTATAGTTATGTCCTTGACTAAATAATGCCTAAGGTTTCCTTTCCTATATGTTGCTTAAGTCTCCTTTAATTATGCAGTCATAATATTCATCTCTGAAAAGTTATGATAATCACAACAAAATTTTTCTGTACCCTCTTCTTATTTACAATAGCCTCTAATGGATGGCTATAGCCAGGCTCCTCTTAAGTGGGTCCTGGCTATAACTGAGACACTATATATATATATATATATATATATATATATATATATATATATATATATATATATATATATATATATATATATATATATATATATATATATATACATATATAGTATATATATATATATATATATATATATATATATACATATATATATATATATATATATATATATATATATATATATATATATATATATATATATATATGATGTATGTGTACATACATATAATATATATTGCTGGGTTTAGTCAATATAGAATAGGTGACCACCAGGATATCTTAGAATACTTCCTGAAGACAGATTGTGCGTGTGTGTGTGTGTGTGTGTGTGTGTGTGTGTGTGTGTGTGTGTGTGTGCTCTCTATCACACACCCGCGCAAGAATAAGAAATGACGACTGAAAGAACAGCTGTAAAACAAATCGACGTCACGTGGATCCTTTTTCAGAAATGAAAATACGAATGAGATGACGTCGGAACCCAAATCACGCGCTGCAGACTTCTTGGTCATTCGTCATAGTCATTAGTCGTTTCTGAACGACTGTTGTTCTTCCTTTAGCAGCAATAAGGTCGTTTATTTCCCTCACGCCTCACGGACTAATGTCCCACACAATATTTTACTCTTGGCAAAACAATGACACTATAAAAGCCAAGTTGACGAAATACAAAGTGATGCAATTATCAGAATGGAAGTCCTATTTCTAAACACACCCCTAGGTTGCATGTCATTTGATTAAATGATAAAAGGCCCTAAAGACGAAAAAAGTGTTAAATTAAAACGAAGCGTTTGCAGAAGTTAAAAAGAAGTTTTTGCAAATCCGCCATGCCATGTTGCTATGTTGCACAACGAGAGGGCAACTTTACCAGTGCCTGGCAATATCTCCGAGTAACGGCAATACTGCGAGGGCCCCATTACCTCGCTGCCCCGGTCCCCATGCAAGGATAAGCAAAAAAAAAGGGGGGGGGAGGTACTTAGGATAATGGGGGCGGGGGGAGAGGGGCTAGATGCAGGAGGATGAGAAGGGGGCGTTTAATAAGGAGCTCGCTGCGCCCCAGGATTCATTATGCATAACCGAGCGGCTGGAAGAAAACGATGACCGGAAGCTGCCCACGCATATCTTAGGTCGCCGATTTCTTACCTTTCGGAGGCCACATTTTCTCCAGTGTTTCTGCTCCTGCAGCCCATTCCGGTCGCTTCTTCGCCTTACCGATCGATTTGGCTGCCCACGAAGTCGCAGAACCAAATGATTCAATCGAAAACAAGACGAACGGCGTCAACATACGAACGTATAATACGAGCTAAAAAAAACGGCATCGTGCCTCCTTGCAGTCTCCCGGCAACTTTGATAGAAAACGAGGCGGGTTTGACCAAAAGCCTCAGCTCGCGACCCATGTTCAGCCAGTCAACCGGTGACCGTCGTTTGGGATAGACGTTCTCCTCTCGTGCAACGGCGTTGTGCTGCCCTCCCAGTCTGTCTGTCTGTCTGTCTTGCAGCGCCAGAACGCCTTGCCGCCGCCTCCCCCCTCTCGCTCGGTCTCCAACCCCTCAACGGCCCTTTCGTTCCCTACACTTTGTTCATGACCTCGATCTACTATCTGTGTAGGAAGGCCTGGTTCTTGAGAGGTGTTCTTGTTTACTACGACTTCTCGCCGCACGAGGACCTCTGGGTGACGTGACCTCGCCGGAAAAAAAGATAAAAAGATTGCAACTTGGAGAGAGGTCACCAGTGCCTCTTTTTTTTCAGTTCTGTGGTCAATTGCTTTTCTGAAATTCTGCAGCAAAGTCCTGCTTTACTCGCTCGCTCGGTCGCGGCTCGCGAAGTCGGATAGAAAACGAGAAGAAGAAGAAGAAGAAGAAGAAGAAGAAGAAGAAGAAGAAGACGAAGGAGAAGAAGCTGCAGACAACTGAGGAGAGCTCGGAAGCGCGCCCTCAGTGGAAGTAGCGAGAGGTGACAGTGCTTCTTCGATGGAGGCTGTGTGCGAACGTGTGCGTCGTGTCGCCGTCATCAGTGATGACGACCACATAGTGCCCAATTGTGACGACCATATGAGTGAAACGCACGACCCTACCGCCCTTCAGTGGGCTTCTGTGTCCGTAAGTGTTTCTCCTTTGGATTTCCGTTGGCGAGGGGAGGTCATTTTGAGAATTAAATTCTCCATAAGTTTCAAAATCAGTCTTTATATAGATGATGATAAACAGCGTGAAAATGCACAGCTAAAATATATGTACCAGTGTCAACTAAATTTACTTAATAATCTCCAAGAGGTAGTTTTCCACATAATTAAAAGTAAGCATTTTCTTTTGCATCATTTTAAATTGTATGATGGCATTCATTTTCATATGCGACTTAGAATATAATAATTCTGATCGCAACGTTGTGCTAATTTGTCACTAGTTACCTCTGTTGTCACTAACTATCTTCTCCATTCAAAAAGTAAAGTTTTGAAATGAAGATGCGAAATTCTTTATTTATTCATCGAGAGAAACCAAATTCCGAGATGAGAACCTATTACTATTATTAAATTATTATTTACAACAGGCCCGACAGCCTATAGTTACATTTTCTTTTTAACATTTACTCACATGAGAATAAACTACTACTGTTGCGGATTGGTTTTCTTGATTTTATCTTGATAAACGTTACGTTTGATTCACATTCAATACGGAAGTTTTATTTGACTATATATATAAAATATTCTTCGCCACAAATTTGCATGAAATCATTATAATGAATGTCTCCCATCTTTACTGAAGTTTTCTGTGTTCGTTTTCGTTGTCTCCCTGCTGTCTACTAGTTTTTACACTGTCTTGAGTAAACAAGTAAACATACCATACTCAGTCAATTCACGGGTAAAAAATTCTTGACACTGTTTACCTTATCAGGTGAAATAAAGATAAGAATTATAAAGTTATCTAAAGGGTTGAGATAATTAAGGTATGGGTGTACTGCCGGCAGCTCTCTCTCTCTCTCTCTCTCTCTCTCTCTCTCTCTCTCTCTCTCTCTCTCCATTAAGCATATAGTAACTTAAACATTTCCCATTACATAAATGAATTTGCACATTATATATAAATACATACATACATACATACATATATATATATACTCGTATATATACACACACACACAGTACATGTGTGTGTGTGTGTGTACAGAAGCGTCTTCATGGTCATGACGACACCCGCCAAAGTCAAAGAGCGATAGACTTGGGATCAAATATATTTTTATGGAAGACTAATAGGTGATTGACAGACTGACATGCCCCAGGCGACGTCTTGTAAAAACATGATGGATGTTGACAATTGGAGTAACCTGTCACCAATCATTCTTTTTTCTTTATTTTTTTTCCTTGAGAAATTCCTATCTCCATAAAGAAAGTGCTAGAAAGCTGAAGCATCAGTAGTAGGGGGTAACTAAGGAAAGTTCTGAGAAAGAGTAATGGGGGTGTCGGGATCTGATGCTTGCGTTGGATGTCTGCATGTATGTCTGTCTGTCTTTGTAAAATGTAAATTATAGTCGGCGAATTCTTGTACCACAACACCTTTACGAAACTTAGTAGCCTACCAAATTTTCCAATTATAAAATACTGCATCCCATACCCTATCTACCTTAGTCATACTAAATTTACTAGCTCATAACTGCCGTAATAATAACTTTTGCAATATTTTAATTAACAGCTCTGTGACCACTGTAAAATGTCACGAAAAAATTAAAAGAGACTTTCGTACTGAATGTTTCAGTAAAAAGGCATAATATCCATAACGCCACGATTAGATAAAAACTTTCTTTTCTAAGTTGTTTGCATGGGAGGAATTTCTCTGCTGACACACCACGAAAACACTGGAAACTCTAGTCATCCGATTAGTTTGGGTCATGTATACCTAATCTTAATTGATTGGATACACAGGGAGGCTAACGTACCCAAATTTATTTAAGGTGAATGAAAGAGGATTAGCATTTTCTCCTCCAGTATTGTTGTATAACCGAGAATGACTCGACAAGATTCATCATTAATCTATATATATATATATATATATATATATATATATATATATATATATATATATATATATATATATATATATAGCCTATATGTGTGTATACATATGCGTTTATTTATGTACGTATGTATGTGCATGTGATTTATGAACATACGTTGATCTTGTGACTCCTTCATTCTCCCACGACTGAAATTTTTACCTCATCCGTAACGGGCGTTCTCATAACAAAAAGCCCAATTGTTCTTATTAATGTCTTTGTCAGAACAATGCAATTAAGAGATGAATCACCAAACGTTTTCCCTTTGAATATAAAATGCCTTTTTTTTTTTCTTTGCCTTCACTGTCACCCGTCACTGCTTAGATCAGGTATTTCCGACTGTCAACAATGTTCGTGGACTTTGTTTCTTGTAAAGCAATGACAATAACAACATCCGGTGGTGGGTTTTTTCTGCGATCTTTTTAATTTCTTGCATCGCGACTTGTAAGTTTTTCCTTTCACTTAAAAGTTGATCTTGAATTAACACACACACACACACACACACACACACACACACACACACATATATATATATATATATATATATATATATATATATATATATATATATATATATATGTCATATTTAGGATGAAACTTAATCTACTCATCTTTAAAGATGAAAAAAAGAAGACCTGGTTTGCGTTACTTTGACGTGCGCTTAACGGATATGACAGCCCATTTCTCTCTCTCTCTCTCTCTCTCTCTCTCTCTCTCTCTCTCTCTCTCTCTCTCTCTCTCTCTCTCGCGTGCTGCCGGTTACCATTACATAGGAAAATACGTCACATTCCTATCGGGCCAAACGATTATAGTACCTTTAAAAAATAGGCATTAGGCTCAATATTGTTTTTATTTATTTTTTTTCCCAGTTTTAAAATCTTACGAGTCGGAAAGAGTGATTCAGTCTTTTATTAAAATTTCGTGTGAATCATGTGCGACCCGATTAGATGTATCGTGTGTACAAATGTGTATCATGTAGGAAAATAACTTTTGTCTGTCACATTTTAGGTAAAAGGGAAAAGTTCAATGACATTTCAACATTTAATGTTTCTCATAGTACCCTATCTTTAACACGAAACTCTACTGTAAACAATTGTTTAACCCCTGTAGTCAGTATCAGTTTCTCTCTCTCTCTCTCTCTCTCTCTCTCTCTCTCTCTCTATATATATATATATATATATATATATATATATATATATATATATACATATATATATACTGTATATATTTATATATCTATATATACATACTATATATATATATATCACGAGTTCCTGTTTATTATCATCACCTTTTCTGCAGATTCCGTAACACAAGGAGACATTCAACAGCACGTGGGTAAACACAGTGTTTCCGTAAGAAGTCAGTACATCCTGTAGAACACTGTTTTTCTTTATTTATTTAATTCGCGGATATAATCACGGTTATGATACTTTCCCACGCGTCTAGTTATCCTTGCGGATGTCCGGTCAGGCTTTTGCTTTTTCCACTAATGTAGTTCGGCGAATATTATTATTATATTATTAAGGATGGCGATGAATAGGCATTACGAGGAAAAGCGTATACGCAATTTAACTGGATCTGGCGAGCGTCCGCATTATCATCAGCAGATTCAGACAGACATTCAAAACACACATTATATAAGAAGTATATATATATATATATATATATATATATATATATATATATATAATCATATATATATATATCTCGTCTAGCAATCCGATCAGACCACAGGTCTACAGAAATCAAAAAGTACTTCAAAAAGGCATCAATAGGCTTACCCATACAAAAAAAATGGGAATAAAAGCACGTTAAAAGAAAAGAAGAAATACATATATATATATATATATATATATATATATATATATATATATATATATATATATATATACATACATTCTGTATATATATATATATATATATATATATCGATTTTTCGTCACATAGCCTACACCCGACTTTTTTATATTCATATATGCTAAGCCTCAAATATCTTCAATGATAATTGATAGGTGTTTCTGCGCCAGCGTGGATATGAACCACGGCCTGGTTTAGAAACAACGACAGCGCAAGTGTTTCTCGAGTATTTCCATTCCCAATAGTTGCTTTTACCACCTGTCAGAGAATAAGATTGTTGCTGCCAGCAAGCACGCATCTCCTTTCTCAAGTGGCCTCATCGTTGCCGACGCGACTGCTACTGCATCGCCGCGGATAGCTATTGTATCCTTCCAGGGCGTTATTGTAGGTGTGACAAGGCCTTTGTGGCCTATACAACGGCCCTCCCATTCGATCCGTATACCGGCTCTATAAGGCCATTGTTAGTTCAATTCAAAGCGAAGTCAAGCCTCTTTACAAGCTCAATAGTAGATGTTGCTGTTTTCTTTGGCACGAATAACGTCTCTATTGCCTCTGGTAACAAGATTTGTTTCCGTCTGCTCAGTTCTCAGGATTTTTTTCGCCTTTTGGCTCTCAGACGCGGCTATAAATGATACTGTAATGCCTAGACGAGGTACATAGTCGATAAAATTATACCGTTAGATCATGCTAATTCTACTTCTTACAGTATTCATTCTATTAAGAACAATGGTGTGTGGTGATTAGGCACTTACAAGGAGAAAATGTGACACTTGCTATTGCCTTCTAGGCCAAGACAAGAATAGAGACGATGGTTACCATAGAATCATCTCATGACGATGACATACTGCATTACTAATGTCATTGATTGCATGACAACGGTACTTGGACGAATACCAGTCACTGATGCACTGCATTTCAACCTAAAGACGATAACCAATTAAGGATCAAATACTTAGTCCGAAACTTCCATTCTGAGTCACCGAAGGCTTCTATAGTTATGAGGATGGAAACACAAACTTTAGCTACAATACACGTTTTGGCTGGATGATCATTAATATGAAAGGATAAATCAGCCATCAGCATGCATATCAGTACATCGTTACAAGGAAAACTGTAAATATTTCGCAGTGTCGCATTCCTGATGCAGTTGAATGGGGCCGCGACTACTTTCTCGAAAATCGTCCGATTTCAAAAGGAACAGTTTTTATATTATGAGAGAGAGAGAGAGAGAGAGAGAGGAGAGAGAGAGAGAGAGAGAGAGAGAGAGCGCACTAGCTCTGTGTGAGAGAGAGAGAGAGAGAGAGAGAGAGAGAGAGAGAGAGAGCACACTAGCTCTGTGTGTGTGTGTGTGTGTGTGTGTGTGTGTGTGTGAGAGAGAGAGAGAGAGAGAGAGAGAGAGAGAGAGCACTAGCTCTGTGTGTGTGTGTGTGTGTGAGAGAGAGAGAGAGAGAGAGAGAGAGAGAGAGAGAGAGAGAGAGAGAGAGAGAGACACACTAGCTCTGTGTGTGTGTGTGTGCTCTGTGTGTGTGTGTGTGTGTGTGTGAGAGAGAGAGAGAGAGAGAGAGAGAGAGAGAGAGAGAGAGAGAGAGAGAGAGCACACTAGCTCTGTGTGTGTGAGAGAGAGAGAGAGAGAGAGAGAGAGCACACACTAGCTCTGTGTGCTCTGTCTGTGTGTGTGTGTGTGTGTGAGAGAGAGAGAGAGAGAGAGAGAGAGAGCGCATGCACAATTTTCCATGCACTTACGCTCGCCGTTTTCTTCTCCGGCATTTGCCTTCGATTACTCCAGTCAGATTCCTCTTCAAGCAATATAAACCTGTTTGGGGGAAAGAATATTGTCAGTTTTTCTGTCAATCTTTCCTCACTTGCCCGAAGGTCCGGACATTCCGAGAATTTTATGTCTCTTGTGAAAACCAGACCTTAGTGTTTTTCTGGTGCGTGCGCGTGTGGAAAAGGGGGGGGGGAGTGTTGTTCTCTTTTTCATTACCAGTTCATTTAGTTATTACATGATTCCGTTAGACTTTGCTTCAGGAATTTGTGATGTCATGTTTTTGATATACGATGAATGGTCGAAAGTCTCTCTCTCTCTCTCTCTCTCTCTCTCTCTCTCTCTCTCTCTCTCTCTCTCTCTCTCTCAAGTAACCATTTGTTGTAATTACTGTGATATTTTGTTTAATCTCGCTGTAAAACTGTTATGTCCGTTTTGGTAGATATGGTCTCAGTAGTGAATAATAAAGCGATAACTCTTGAATAACCTTATATTCTGCCTTGCCCATTTGTTAGGAATGTAAAAAATATTGGAATCATTGCCAACTTGCCATAGAATGATTTTGGAAGCTGTAATTTGTGTGGTTTTACATTGAAATTATATTACTATTTATTAAACTTACTTACGACTGTTTTCATGAAGTCAAGAATATCAAGCAAATGAACCATTTGACATTCAAAGTCTTGTCTACCTCGCCAGGACTGAACGAGATTTCACTGCATTTCCTTCCATTTTTATTAACTCTTAGCTCGAGAGATTTGCTGTGCAGGTGACCAAGCCATAAAAGACTTCCTGCTTGAGAAACCACAGACATCCTTGTTATTCTTTCGAAGTCTTATCCTCTCAAAAACAAGTTTTTTTTTTTTTTTTTTTGCTGATCCGCGAAAGCGTTCAAATGGAAGGGAGATTACTTATTGTACCAGCCGCAGGTACGGGTAAGACAGCCAGCCAGCCCCCGGCAGCAGCTAGGCGGCCGATTTTATGAATGAATCAGAGCTTCCAGTGGTGGTCCCTATCGCACAGGTGTTTTCCTCAGGGGGCTGAATGAATGGCAGGGTGGGGGAAAAGCCACTACGGACTTCCCTTTAAGGCTCTGATAAAGATTCTTCCGTTTTTTTTTAAATCCTGTCGCAAGTATTAAACTAAAAGTTGATCTAATTGTGTTTCTAGTGTTTATATGCCCTTCAGTTTATGAAATGCTGTTCAATCACTGCAAAAACCTACTAATTATTTTACCAGTGGTTAAATATCTGGGCGTGCGACTGACTTACTTTTCAGACTTACTTAACAAGTATCAGTTTTAGACCACTGGCTGATTAACAGCTCTCTAGGAATGATTTAGACTTATTTTACGTGGCTAAGAACCAATTGGTTACTTAGCAACGGGACCTACAGCTTATTGTGGAATCCGAACAAATGGAAAGCAGGAAAGTTTTCCATCTCACGCTTTTTGGTGTAAGTAGCTCAAATGTCACTGATGCCACTGATCCGTATACGAGCTGAGATACTATTCAAGAAAATAGTTTCAAGATTAATTTTTCTTGCTATATCATTACTTCTAGGTCACGACTGTAATTATTTACTTAAATGAATGCTACACAGGCAAATATTCTCCTGATAAGGGGATAATCATAGAGAACGTTCCAGTATATGATTTAATGTGCAAATCTTCTCCTGATACGGGGATAATCATGGAGAACGTTCCAATGTAAGATTTAATGTGCAAATATTCTCCTGATAAGGGGATAATCATAGAGAACGTTCCAGTATATGATTTGATGTGCAAATATTCTCCTGATAAGGGGATAATCATAGAGAACGTTCCAGTATATGATTTAATGTGCAAATATTCTCCTGATAAAGGGACAATCATAGAGAACGTTCCAGTATAAGATTTAATCTGGTCTCCAGACCAGATTAAGGCTTAGTCGACGACATGGGAGAAAATATGCTAATTCGTTCTGCTTTTGCTGTTGGAAATGTAGTACACAAACATGCCAAACGAAAACTTCCCCAGTGGCGCCAATATTTATGAATGATCAGCACCAAGTCTGAGCATGAATGACCAAGGTATTTTAATCCCAAAATTGACCTGGCCTGACCTGACCCTACGCACCTGAATGCCCCGAGGCAAAACACGTGTGTTTGAGAGGCGCTTGTTTCGGGTGACAAGAATCTTTTTCTTCACAGAGAAGGCCCAACGAGTTTGGAAGCTTTCATGAATGAGATGAACTTCCGGCCAAGGGTAAAATGACCCTTAACGATTAGTAGGAATTCCTTGTCAGGCGACCAGTGGTCCCCCGATGGGCCTCGATGATTAGCAATTAGGGATCGGAGGGGATTAAAATGTCAATCCCTGATTACCGAGGGATTTTGGGTCGCTTTAGTAGATTCCCTATCTATTGATTTCTTCGAGGACAAAAGAACAGTGAGAGAGATGGGCACCTATCCTTTATCTTCGGTGTTAAGTAATTTTCTCGCTTCGTTTATGACCGATTATTAGGTGATGTTCATTTAGGCTTATTGTAAGTGCGAGAGGAAATAGAGGATTGCTGCGATTTGCTTTATTTCCTATCAGATTTTCCCCATTGTTCCCTTATACAACAATAGCATCGCAAGGTGTTTTAGCAACCACAACAGATATGATTCTTCATTGCTAAGGAGAACGCAGTAATGATAGCAGTGTTACGCTATGTTAATTAATGACTGCTAATACGTCTCACGGAAATGATACATTGCTAGTTCTTAAAATTCACAAGTAAGTCGAATATCTCATGAAAAAAATAGTCTATTCTTATCTCATTTACAGTGCTCTTTACCACTGGTTATAGAAATAATTCATATGATGAAACCCATACGATAAAATATAAATCATGATTTTCCCCGAGTATGAAAGTGTCATACGTTCTGTTTATAACACTACAAGAGACACAGCCATTTAATAGTAATGATGATTGTAATGAACATGGATACTGCATTCCTGCATATTAACATTTCCTTTTATCGTCTTCCCCCCAAGGCTGAGCTGGACAAATATCTGCCAAATCTGCAAGAGGCGTCAGTTCAACCCAGACGGGACTCAGCGTCCCAGATTGATGAATTTTTCGAAGTTGAGGATCCAGCGGCCGAAGGGTGGATGAACAGAAGAGGTGCAGGCGGCGGAGTAGGAGGAGGAGGAGGAGGAGGAGGAGGAGGAAATGTCTGTGGGGGCGGCCAATGCTAACACATACGTTTCCCCCGTCATCCTTCGGGATGCCCCAGAAGAAGACGTCTTCATCAAGCCGGAGCCAATGCCCATACCCAACATATGGGAAGACGTGACCAGTTCCATAAGCTCCCTGGACCCCGAGACCCCAGACCCAACCGTGGCGCACTTCGGCCCTTTGCCGCCCAGTAGGCCGTACCACCCGCCGGAAATCAACATGAAACTGGAGGAGCCGGCATATACCCATTGCAGTCTTTCTTCCGAACTGCCAAAGCTGCTGTCGACGCCTTCGCCGCCACCTCTGATAATGCAGCCCAGGATTCCCCCTATGACTTCCGCAACCACTCCAACCACCACCCATCCTGCCTTCAGATATCCAGATACCAGCCCTATGCTTGCGCCTACGAGGGTGTGCATGCCACTTACCCCGCCCGCGTCCGACCAAGGATCGCCAGCAGATCACCATTACCGCCGCACACCCCCTCCACCCTACGTCATGCCGCCCTCCTGTGTGACTACGACGGGCGTTAGCTGTAGTACAGCCTGTACCACTAGTATGAGCCGTGGGCGTGTCGTGGGCGTCAATCATCCTCCCTTGGTCCCCTCCCCTTCGATTCCATCCACTCTCCTGACTGAGGCTGTTCCCGTTCCAAAGTATTCCAGGAGGAATAACCCAGAGTTGGAAAAGAGAAGAATTCATCACTGTGATTTCCCAGGTGAGAACGTGCTCTCTCTCTCTCTCTCTCTCTCTCTCTCTCTCTCTCTCTCTCTCTCTCTCTCTCTCTCTCTCAATCCTTGTAAACTTTGATAAAAAAATTATCTCTAAAAATGAATATTTTTTGCTATAATTAAATATCGATTTTGACTACTAGTACGCAAATACATTTAAGAAAGATGATAATTTTCTTTGGCAATTATTAGCAGTTTCCTGAATATTTATTCTGGATCTCCCTCAATTTAATCGGTAGATAATTCTTTTAAAATCATTATTTTCCCCCACAGGGTGCACTAAAGTTTACACGAAGTCTTCACACCTAAAAGCACATCAGAGGATCCATACAGGTAAGTCAACAAACTGAAAAACCCGGAGCAAATGTCTTCGTGTACGTTTATCTTTTATTGCGTAATTGCGCTCCTGTGTGAAGAAATTCAATTCATGTTATATGAATTTTCAGGCAGTATATGAAATCAATACATGTTTGCCCACTCTCACGATGCACATGTTTTTGTTAGTGGGCCTTGTGGCCTGTTCAATAAGGGGGTGCAAAGAACTGAGACTACTTTATATACAAAGTAATGTGTATATATATATATATATATATATATATATATATATATATATATATATATACACAGATACATATGTGTATATATAAATATATATATATATATATGTAATGTGTATACTCGAGCAAATTTTTGTCGTAATACTAAACAGAGGTGGGAGTTCCTGCAAGAATCCGAAGACGCGTTATTTGTGTTAAGCATAAGTACCGGAGATAAGTTTTTAATTCATTTGGGTGACGGCAACCTGGAACAGAAACCATCCGACGTTTGAGATTCTACGAATATAAGTTATTCACTGAAGTAGCCTTCACGACTATTTCTCTTTATCGACTCAATGAAGCTAGCAGGCATAATGCTTATACCGGCTGCCTCTTTGGCAGTCACGTGCCTATTATTGCATCAAGGCCTTTTACAGCAAGACAGTTCAAGTGTTTAACTACTCTAAAGTAATCAGAAAGCACGACAGTGAAATGTATTCCGCTTCTGAAGGGACCATTTCCTTTCCTTCTCGTAAGAAGGGAGTTAGCTCCTTCGAAAGCTAAATAAATTTCACTAAATCTCGTATACACGGAATGTGACACGGCAATCCGAAAAAATATATACATACATACATACACACACACACACACACACACACACATATATATATATATATATATATATATATATATATATATATATATTATATATACACACATATTTATACTGTACATATTGTGTAGTGTGAATGATTATTTTCTTAAACAAGCAAATGTATTACAAGACACGTTGCATGACTTTTTTTTAAGTATGCTGGCATTCAGGTGGTGAAATTCAGGTAAAAGAAAAACAAGCGTTGCATTTCAGGTACATGAAGTCATAATTTATTAATAGCTTACAGTTACCGAGCTTCCTTTTGTCTTAGTTTGATTTAATCTTAGGTACTACGCACGTAAAACGCCCATAAATTCATATAATTGCACCTGAAGAATCATTTACAACTCGTAAAATAATAAATTTTAAACAGATGTGGAATCCTAGGCGCAGTGAGAGTCCAGTATTTGGGGGCGGGGAGGTGGGAGGGGATGGGTGGGAGTCTCGTATTGAAAAAAAAAATCCAGAATGTTTATAAGAAACCGATTTTTTTCGTGCTCTCTTCTTCGTCTTCCGATATTTAATATAAATAGCCTATGCAGCAGTACATTATACTTAATTTAGTTTCTCTTCACAATCTTGTTCCGGTTTTCAAGAGAACTTCCAGCGTTAAAATTATGAATGAAAATTCAATGGGGAAAAAATGAAGTAACGTTAATTTCCAGCTGCAACCAAGGATTCGGACACGGGACAGCCAACCAATGAGCGACGGCTCGAGTCTTCATTCACAATTTGAGTAGGCTGGCTGAGGTACGATGCTTTCGCATTCTTTTGAGACTTGTGTATCTGTGCGCCTCGACGATGCAGTCAAGGGGGATGCTCGATGCATTTCAAAGATCGCAGTGTCAACGGAACTATTTTAAAACTGTATAAACTGATTTAAGAACTCTGTACGAAGTACGGCATGCGAAAGTTAAATCACATAAATGTCTCTACGTGACGCTGCAGGCCAGAGATGGCGGATAGCACCCCAACCGCGGGACGATTCCATGGGACTATCAATAATTCATAAGCCCATAATCACTCCGATGGATAACGTTTGTCTGGCCACGGTCACGAAGCCGCGAAGGGAGAGAAGGAGAGAGAGAGAGAAGAATAAAAATGCCATGGGACGGATGCCCTTGCCTGTGCAAAAAGGAAAAGAAAAAATGCCTTTTGGTCTTTGGTAGCTCGAAGGCGCCTCATCCTTATAAGGGCCCAAACAACCAGCAGGACAGGCCGAAAGTCTTTGCAAAATCGGTAGTTGCCGCAGGTGCAGCTTTTGCATTTGCTCCCTCGGGGCATCGTGCCAGCATCCGATTGGGTCTGGCCGATTATGTTAGTCCAATAGGAAGGCCAACTGTGATTAACTCGGCCTTATCTTCGCCTTCTACGGTTTGGAGGACGCTGGCGCGTGCATTGTAAACCAGGGCTGTTTCATTATATTTAAAGAGATGGACAATGGGTGTCTTGTCTTTTAGAAAGCTGGCAGAAGATACTCACGGATTTGCATAACTTGTTAAACGTGTATTCATTTTACCGTGCCCAGCGCGGATTTTCTACATAATCGTTAACAACTATTAATGAATAACACCGAATATAAGTTTAAGAATAGGAAAGATGCATAAGCAATGGAATTCCCGATTTGGGGAAGGAGCTGGGTAGGGGGAAGGGGGAGAATCCATGGAAGTTATGGAGGGGGAGATGATGATGATGATTGTGAGGTTGGGGCACGTAAAGGTCACTTACTGGGGTCAACCGGCTGTGTTGCGAGAGGAAGAATGAGTGAAAAACGAAGAAAATTAGTCTCGACGGGGAGAAAAAAAAAAAGATACTGGGAAGGAATACACACACACAGCCGCCATAACAGACATCACGCACTCATAGTCTTCTTTACACTTTTTTTTTTTCTGAAGATGACAAAATTTCTCTCTCTTCAGAGATAATGCAACATTTTCGTTATCCTGCACTCTGTACTATCCTAGTATCGTATACATGCCTACACAAGGCATATACGTGTATGTGTGCACAGTAAAGGTAAAATGACAATGCACACTGAGTTTTCTAAATGGCTTTGGCAGTGTACTAAATTAAGGACAGTTTATTTAGCTTTGATAGTATGCTGAATTTTCCTCTCGAGTTAATTCCACTCGGCTTTGACAACGGGCCAAATTTCCCTCGGAATTTGTCCAACTTAACAGTGCTGAATTAGCCTCACATTACGTAGCTTCAACAGTGCGTTGAATTATGCACAGAATTTACTGGGCTATGGCAGGGTGCTAAAGTTTCCTCGGAATTTATTGCAGATGAAAGACAGGAAACTTGAAAGGCCAACGTTACTGAGCTGTGACCACAAGGTGTATGCCTTGTTCCCCACAGACTCCTTTAAACTTGAATGCTTTTTGTATTGAGCAGTTCAGACACTTTAAAAAAATATGCTGGGATATTTTTCCTCCTCGAGCGGTTGTTCTGTGACAACTGCAAAGATACCCGCAGTGAAGAGGTTCCAGTCAAGGAGAAAATATCGAAATGGAACAAGCTTTTTGTATGTCTGTCATTTTTCATCATTCTCAAACGGCATGCAAAAGTCCCAAAAATAATAAGCATTTTTTGCGGGAAACAGGCATTGAGTGTTTTATAATAAACTGCGATTAATATGGGATGAGAGAGAACATTGTCACCCTCGAAGGAGGGAGAACCAGTGGCCAAAAACAAGTAAAGAGTCAACTCGAGCCCTGAAGACGATACCAAACAATGAAGAGGTCACTGGTAGTTATTGCTGCGGGGGTGTGGTGGAGAGAGGTTTGATGGGGGATTTTTTTGGGGTAGGGGTTGGGGGACAGACATTTAGTTGGCTGCCGTCCATTCTCTTGTCCTGGAGGGTGAGTGGCTGGTTGCCTTGCTGGAAGATCCTCAGGACGGAACAGGTTTTTTTCTATTTTTTTTTTTCCTTAACAGGCTGCTCAAAAGAGCAAGGCCCCGTGCTGGCATAAGGCCAACTTCATCTAACGCGAAACCCGTACATCTCAAACACCTCTCCTTCGAGAGCGATGCTTCCCTTTTTCTTTTTTTGTAATCAATGAAGATTGATTTTCGTCACTGCTGCTGCTCATTAAAATCATGTCTTCAAGAAGACATTGAATGCAGAATTACCTGGTCATTTTTAAAAGAGAGGAGCTTTGGCTGAAACGATATTTTCTTTTACTGATGAAGGAGCTCTGAAGCTAAGATTTTCTGAATGGATAACCGGATTTGCACCACCACCGTCCCCCCTCCCCCCCCACAAACAGGACTTTCATTCTTAAGATAAGTTTTTTTGGGGGAGCTTGGGGGCAAGAGGCTCTTGCTCTTGGCTGGTCTCTGAATGGAGCTTGGAGGCTATTTTTTTATTGGCTTCAGTAGAGAGAGAGAGAGAGAGAGAGAGAGAGAGAAGAGAATCATACTGATAGTATCCCAGGGGGTCAAAGTCTCCAAGCCCAAATATGCCGGCCAAGTGCATAGGTGTCCTGACCGCTGTTGGGGTTTTTATGGAGTTCCGTATTAGGTTGTGGTCATGGCCATAAAAGGAAGAGGGCGGAGCTGCTGGCCATTGAGAAAGGTGGGTGTGGGCTTACTGCACTGGCCACGGTACGCCCACCCTTCACACCTTGCTAGGTTCATTCATAAAATTTTTGGCTCATTTGTTTACAATCCAGTCAACGGAACACTTGATGTGGTCTTGACTTCGACGACGATCGTGGCTCCTGAGCTGGAGCCGACGGCTGACGAAAAAGACAGCACGTTTTTATATAGTTTTAGTAAACACATACTGAGTACAGGTTATTCAACCAGAGGACATTCCTAAGGATTCTGCCTCACTTCGCTTAAGTCTTATACGAGCTTTGCAAGGGTGATATCAAATTTTCGGGTTCCACGTTTAATAAACTTGATTTAACTAACATTTGTTATATTCAGCATGTAATTGATTTCATCACACAGGAAAGAGTATATGGATGCATGTGTGTATATAAAGAAAGATTGTATGTATGTATACACAGTAAATGTTTAAATCTATTGCACAGGCGTTGTTCACGCATACTGTAGTCATGCTCTTCAATGAAAAGAAAAATGGTTTTGACTTGAAAATAAGAGTGGAACGTTTCCCACTTTTACTAACTTTAAAAAGTATATAAAGAAAGATTGTATGTATGTATATACAGTAAATGTTTAAATCTATTGCACAGGCGTTGTTCACGCATACTGTAGTCATGCTCTTAAATGAAAAGAAAAATGGTTTTGACTTGAAGATAAGAGTGGAACGCTTCCCACTTTTACTGACATTAAAAATTTCCTTCTCTTGTTTTCAGGAGAGAAGCCCTACAGGTGTCACTGGCCCGAGTGCCAATGGAGGTTCGCCAGGTCGGACGAACTGACGAGGCACTACCGCAAGCACACAGGCGCCAAGCCCTTCAAGTGCAGAGTGTGCGAGAGGTCCTTCGCGCGCTCCGACCACTTAGCCCTTCATATGAAGAGGCATATGCCTAAGCCGCAGAAATGAAGGACTTTAGATTGTAAGCCGTAGTGTTAAGGGAAAAATATGTTAATGCATATTCTTTCAAGTTATCTACTATTTTTTCATGCGTATTTATTCTTTTTTTATACTTAGAATTATAACTTGAATTTTGAACGCTTAGAGTATGCGGGCAGCCATTTTAAGGTAGTTAATTTCCTCTCTGTGAAGGAGAACCGAGTCGGGCTTACACGCCTAATCTGTACTGGTGTAAATTTTTTTTTGTGTTATTTCTCCATCTTTACTCTTACAAAGACGCACTTCCTATAAGTGATTACACACACATTTTGTGCCACTGCATTTTTTCCTAAGCATCGGAAGTTTTCCTAGGATGTTCACTTTTGAAGAACAATAACGTTCTTTAGCTCGATTTCTTTCAACACAAATATATAACGCTTCAACGATGCCAGTTACTGTCATGCATAACTTTTCTGTCATAACTAACATCAAACTTTTATTTTTTTTTTTTTTTACTCAGATATGACTTCTCGTAAGATCTATCACCATTATTAATTTCTATCTCATAAGGTCTGAAAATGATCGTCTGGCACATATCTCGATAGTAAGTCAGTGGCCTCTTGATCCCAACTGTCAAGGCTTTGACCCCATACATCCATCCCTCCATAGCAAATAATATGCCTTTAGACAAACATAAACCGACCTGAAATATCGTTTTGTCTTTTAACGTTTCTGTCTTTTGATATACATTAAACGGAGTTAATTGAAAAAAAATATTCATTCTTGATTTCGAAAATAATGTTTAGGTAGGTTACCTTCTTTCAGATTAACCCTAGAGCGTTGAAGGACAGAGCAAAATGCAAATCAAAAGTATCACCTTTCTTTCTGTGCTGTTTCTCATTCTATCTGGATTTGGTCGGAGCTCGAATGGTAAAAAGCTCCAAGTTTAAACAAAAAATGGTAATGGAATTCTGTGTTTACGGCAGTGTTACACCGAGAAAAATCTACCCCCAGCTTTGTGTCTGTCAGGAGATTGAATAATTTCATGATTCTCATTAAGTGTCTTGTTGGTATTTCGTGACATTTTCACGTTTCTCACTATTGCTGATGTCAAAATCAGTAGTCATATAGCCTAATGAAGAACTCTTTAAAGCTTTTATCTGCTACGTGTCTCACGTGAGGGCAATCCCACATTCATTTCTATGGTTTGTGATTCATCTGGTTATGATTAATATAGACTAATTATGCAAACATTTTTAGATTTGTTTCTGTAATTTCTTCGCGTGGCATTATATGATACAAAGAATTTTACAGTACAGTCCCTTAACTGTCATAATGGAAGGTTACACTCAAAAGTGCATACCTTCTTGCTTGCTAACTACAGGCTGAATCTTCCAGTTTGTCATTCACACGTACAATGTCCATGTTCAACGGTAGAGACTTTCTGGTATAAAATCTTCTATTTTTGGTGTTGTAAGGGACAGAAATGATTACTACTACAGTTATTGTTAATACAATGACCTACTCGGATATCGCCATTTTTCTAAGAAATACTCGGCTTCTATTTATTACACAGGAGTCCACGAGCATTATGCTCTCAACAACTCTTCCCGAGATCTTTCATTTGAGTATTTTGATCTTTTGTTAAGTGCCACGCATGATAACTCCTTAGCCACCCATTCATGTCTTCAATTATCCATAATACTACTACGTTCGAGTTCAGTAAGATGGCTACCTAACACGAAAGCTCCTAGTTCTTTTCATATTTTTTTTAAGAAGTATTCTTCTGTGCCTTGACTCTGAAGAAGCCCCGTGCCATAAGAAGTGCCATCTATGTGTACAGTATTTATAGAACATTTTCCATTTCCAAATGCGCCCATTTAAAATATTTTAGTGTTTTCTTTTTGTCTCGAGAATAATGTACTGTTACCCGGTAAGGCTCGCATTTCAGCCCCACTATTGTGCCAAAACTATTCGTGATACGAGTGCCTTATATGTTATACGCTGTAATGGGAATGATGTCTTCTTTAGTCTTAAGGTTACACATCAGATATTCCGCCTTTGTGATCTTTCGAAGTGTACGTCACGAGCGTTAGAAATGGATTCGTCTTTTTGACAGCGGTTCTCTTAACTGTTAAACACGCGAGATTTTTGTAAAATTTTATTTAAACGTCTACCAGACATTCTGTTTCTGCAGTGCCCGTGACATGCACTATCAACTTTGTACTGAAGTTCTGAAGATATACGGCTATTTATGTATTTTACCTAGAACTGATGTTAAAAGTATTATTGTGCCATGACAGTGAACGAGTGGCTTTTTGTGAAGGTAATATGAATGTAACTGCTTGAATCTGATATAAACATAATCCCCCTTTATATTCATGGAATGAAGTTGCTAGTACGCTCATGAAGAATGTTTTTTTCTTTACTTAGGCCAAAAAATAAATAAAAACATAAAAGGAACTTGTGATTTTCGAAGGTTACTCTCAAGGCAGATTCATTGTACAGTATATTTGTCTGCCTTTGCGCTTAAGCATTACAAAACTGAAAGCAATGCAGCCATGAGCATATGCTTATGCAAATATGCTAATAAAAATAAGGGTTGTTTTTACCGCAAGCTAAGGGATTGGATATTGTTTATGTATGTATTGCCTTGAACTGCCACAGAGTTTTTCTTATTTTCCCATTATTTTTTTTTCATCTGATGTCTTGAACTGCATATGTTTCATGTAAGCTTTTTATTTATGTTAAAAACTACCCATCAAATTACCAACCTTCCTCATGCCTCAAATGACTACTACAGATTCTTCAGTATACTGCACACTTCAAAGCCATCAAGACTAAGATGGTTTTTCAATCGCAGTGAGAATTCCAGTGAAATATTAATTTGCAATAAAAGAAAACTGAACTTTTACATGTCCAAAAGTAAAGCTCTGTGGCAATCAAGAGAATACTGACCAGGCATTATGCCAACAGTTCAAGCTCATCGGAGGCATTATTATGGTAAAAAGTATTGTTTTGTCCCGTATTTTACATTTGGAGTTTACATGTTGAATGTTTTACTGTGTTTTACGACGAAGTTTTTCCCCCCTGTAACCTGTGTTGTGATTCTGGCTCCTGGAGCCGCTGTATTGGATTACCTTTCCAGAAGAAGAAGAAGAAGAAGAAGAGAATTGTACAAAGCGGTGTTTATCAATCCCCGCATCACTTGGTAATGAGCTTTATATTATTACTGTTGTCGTATGTACGGCCATCACCCCCTTCCCTCTGGCAGGTCCAGGTGGGGGGCGTTGTCCCCCTCTCCCCCTTTTCTTTGCTCTTTGGCATCATTCACGGCCCCTCTGACGCGTGTCCAGCCAGCATCCCCACCGCCCAAATGGAAAAGGATGTTATAGACGCGTCGGCAGCTTTGAAGAGCCTTCGTGTCAATGGTCGTGCTGTGTATCTGCCCACCTGTATTCCTTCATCCTTTCTCTCATATTAACATAAAATCTTATTTTTTTTAATTTCATCTTTATCCTTTCTCTCATATTTAGAGAAATCTGATTTTTCATCTATCTCAGATTAATATCAGCTTCTTAATTAGTTCCATTTCACAGGGAAGTGCATTCTGATCTTAGCCCTCATGCATGCATACATACATAAATTGCTAATACGTCTTCTAACACCTTATTTTCTGCTTCCCTAACAGTCTATAAGTACATTACTAATATATCTTTTCACGCTATATTTTCCGTTTCTATTTCACCTGGAAATCCCAATAATGAATACGTAGGTTTACCGGTTTTATTCTTACATCGCAATTGTCTTAGTTTATAGTCCTGTTCATTTCTCTTGTTCGTTTTCTTCAACAACACTACTAATGGAAGTTTAGTATGATAAATTTTAAAAAAAGCAACATTTGGCGTGTCCCCTAGCCCTCAATGATTAGGTTTTCTTAATTTCACTCTATCTGAAATCCTATCTGAGTAGAAAAAAAAATAAAGGGAAAAGCTAAAAAGAAAGATAAAAAAGACTCTCGTCCTTCGGTAAAGCTTAGCTTTTAGGTGCTTTTTTTGTGATGTATTTTTACCACCCCGCTAACTGGTGTTGGGTTTAGATGTAAACGTTGTTAGTATAATACTGTGTTTTTAAGTATATAGCATTAGAGCCTCACTTATTCAACTTCTTTCTCTCCCCCGTGATGAGTTTCCTTCACTTGTCTTCTCATTTTTCTCCCCCCCCCCCTCCCCTTCTTCCTTTTCTTTTTCCTCTACGGGCTGCACGAAGGGAGCTCGGGCTCTCCAGAATTGGCGACCTTGGCACGAGGCTTAACAGTATTTTTTTTTTATCCTCTTTTGTTATTGATTTTCCCATTCCCTCATTTCCCATCATCCCATTATTATTATTATTATTATTATTATTATTATTATTATTATTATTATTATTATTGATGTTTGTTAATAATTATCAGCATGACGTTACAAGCACCGCCGTGACAGACTCCGTGCCCACCTCATCCTCTGCCCTAACAAATGTAACAGCCATTTTAGGCCTGCGTTGCAAAGACTATTGTCTACAACAAATGACAGAGGGCAAGAGTGTTTTTTTAATATAATAATTGGGCCGAGAGTCGCACATCACGTGGTTGTGTTGTAGAAGATGTCATGTCATATCGTCATCCCCGGGTTCCGCTTACGGAGAAGCGCAACCTTCATCACGAATTCCCCCTCCCGAACAGGGGAGGAGGGGGTTCGGAAGGCCGCCCGCGCTGACCCGTAGGATTATGTCCGGGGGGAAGCCGATGTCTCCGTGGCCTTCTTGAAATGCTGAGAAGGCCTACAGGAGGGGTCGGCCCCTTCCCCGCCAGGTGCTGTTAAAAAAAGCCCAAATGTTGTAGTCTAATATTCCTCTCACTGTGTTCCGTCATATTGTGAAATTTTTTTTGTTAGCTGAGCTGCCCGAAGGTAGCCCCTGATGTATATATTTCATAACATTTGTAATTTTAATACCGTTTCATAGATAAATTTATTTTCTAGCAAATGGTTGCTTCTTTTATTATCCCTCAGTGACAGTTTGTGTGTGTGTGTGTGTGTCATTCAAGGCCACTGCAGAAAGTTTTCATGACGATAAATACAATAAACATGAAAGATAATTGTCCTTGGTGAATTTCCAAGGGAAAGAACACTTACTGAAGGAAAAAATTCAACCAAAATTAAGTTAAATAAGAAACAAAAATTTTCAAAATTGAAATACTCGTTTAATTCATCACAATCAGTATATTAGCGATATACCTGTTCAGACGAATACAATATTCTATCTCAGGTGTTAACAAGTCATGAAGGACAGTATTGAAATCACGCGCTATCAGCTTGAGAATTTCACAGCGATAACATTATCAAAACTCTTCGAAAAAAGATAAAGTGGCAAACAAGACCAAGGGTCTGTTGATGTAATAGGTTAAGTGTCTTTCAAGATAGCAATTCGACCAGGTCTAGGTTGGCAATGGCAAAATAATGAATCTTCCTGGACCTCATAATTTTATTTTGTTTTCTTGATGCCTTGCAGTATCTAAAGCCGTTCTGAACTATGGTAGTTTTGTCACCAAAACCTTGAAAAGAAACTCACAAAAATGTTCTGCATTTGATTTCCACTGGAGGTCAGGAGCAAATGAAAGGTTAAGTCTTATTATTATTACTCAAATGCTATAACACTAGAGAATTCCGGCAAGATCGAAGATATTTATTTTCTGTCTCCAGTACAGAAACACTCAATAACTGCTACTGGTTTCGTTCATGATCAACCAACTCAAATCTAATCCTGTTTGAGGAGCAGGAATTGTTTATGGTATAGCGAACGAGGAAATCTTTTACTTTAATGCAATGATCTCAATTTTTTTTTTTAAATGAAACCCTAAGTTATAACGAACCTTCAGGAAGCCAGTTCATCAGCTCTGCATTGAAAGTTCCGGACAAATTAATGTAGGCTAACTGATAAGATTTACAGATCATACATACAAAGAGGCTATATATATACATACATATATATATATATATATATATATATATATATATATATATATATTATACATTATATATAAAATCTACTACTAGTCACTTTGAACCAGATACGTATGTAACTGTGATAACCATAATGCCCTCTCAACATTTTAAATACGCTTGTCACTACAAAGACAATCCAAGTGTAAGATATATGAAGCAACTGTAATGTTTCCGTAGCAGGAATCGAACCCGCATCCCCTAATCACAGAGAGGTTACGTTGCTGACCTGACCACGTGCAGGTTCGATTTCCCCTAACGAACATCACAATTAATTCATATATCTTGCTCTTGGATCTAAGGCTTTGTAGTGACAAGCGTATCCAAAAAGTGTAAAATTCGAGGAGTTACTAAGTCATACAGGCTATTACAATTACACACACACACACATATATATAGGCTATATGTGTGTGTGTGCGTGTGTATGTGTTTGTATAAAGAAACAACATAACTAAAGATAACATTAATCTGCCGCAGAGGTTATGAATCATTCATCTGATCGTATTGCAAGTACATTTTTCCGGTCACGTCAACACCTATGGTTATCAATTATCAAAATTAAGAACGATAGAGAAGACTCCACTTTAGATAGAAGCAAGGCAGGAGTAATAGGTACATTAGGCCTTATCTTAAAAAACTTTCGGGGCAAAAAAAAAAAAAAAAAAAACTTCAGTTAAGAATACCACATTTCACGTTGATGGATTAAGCAATGTCCTTGTAGGCATTATTACTCTCTCTCTCTCTCATAAAAACAACACACACACACACACACACACACACACATATATATATATATATATATATATATATATATATATATATATATATATATATATATATATATATAGATATAATTGCAGAATCTACTAACTTTTAACCAGTTACGTATGTATTTGTTAAGGGCATTGTGGCTATATATATATATATATATATATATATATATATATATATATATATATATATATATATATATATATAAATATAAAATTAATATACGTATATATAATGACAATAATAACCTCTTCTCAATTTCCTCCCACGTTACGGACACGCTTGTCGTTACAATTCTTAGGATTCAAAGAAAGAAATTCTGAGGCCCGTAGTAGGATCTGAACCAGCACCAGATGTATCAGACTGAGGTTAACCTTAACCACTTTATTATTATCATTATTCATAAGATGAACTCTGTTCATATGGAACAAGCGCACAGGGGCCACTGACTTGAAATTCAAGCTTCCAAAGAATATGATGTTTAGGCTATTAGGAAGAATTAAGAGGAGGTAAAGGGAAATATAAAAAGAAGAGATCGAGATCTAGCTTATCAACAAAGAAATAGATAAAAATGCATTAAAATGCATGGAAAATAATAGTACGGTGGTAATGCATTGCATCTTCGCTTGAACTTTTGAGGTTCCAAATACACGACATCCTCAGGAAGACTTCCACAATCCAACCTTGTAAGGAATAAAGGGCCCCTGGAACTGAGAAGTTCTACAGCGAGGCACATTTACTGCATACTGGTGCTGCTGTTCAGCAAAACTGGTTGCTCTTGTAAGGAAAAGGGATCAGGGGTCAATTGAGAATGTGAAAGATCTGTTAAAATACAGCTTATGAAAAATTGACAAACACGAGACCATCCGTCGATGGTCCAAGTCATAGCTGCTAATATTAGGAAACAGAAACTTACCACCACGAACCACTCTACCTAAAAGAGATAAATCACTGGCTGAGGCAGATATCCATACCGGAGAACAATTAGTAAAAGAAGTACAAATGACCTAAAACAAGTTGCACTGATTTTATCACTGTTATAAATATATGAATCCTTTCGTACAATATCTAACTTTCGTGCGGCATTTACTGACACTTTCATTAGATGTTTCTCAAAGGTAAGATGTGAGTCAAAAGTTACATCTAGAACAGTTAAAGCTTCAGACTCATTCAGCAGAGTCCCATCGACTTGGAGGGGAGGATGGAGTGGAAAATCTGTACGAAATCTGCTAATCAAGTGTGTTTTCGTTTTACTGGAGTTCAGCCTCATACCCCCATCGACTACACCATTCACTAATCCGCTCCATGTCCCGACTGAGACCAATGGCAGCTTCATTTCTTATAAGTGGAGACTTTACGAAACCCACAAGTGTAGCATCATCAGCATACTGTTTTCCAGGCCAATAACCATATCACTTGCATACACTAAAAATAACAGTGGACCAAGAACACTGCCCTGTGGAACTCCAGACACAATAGGTCGTGGTTAGCTAAAGATCCCATCAACAGCAACTCGCTGCTGCCTGGCACATGTAAGGAAATCTTGAAGTAAACCTAAAATATATCCACCCACTCCAAGTCTGAAGTTATTGAATAAATGTCTTGAGATTTACTAAATCGAAAGCAGCACTAAAACCTATCTGAATTACTATACACTCAAAACCCTTATCAAGGTTCTCTTGAAAATGGCACGTCAAATCTAAAAGAGCATCGCGGGTACCTAACTGCTTCCGATATGCATACTGACTATCAGCAATCTTTGGATTCCACATACTTAAAGAGTGGCTTAAAAATATGTTTTTTCTGCATTTTTGGGGACCACAGGGAGAACAGAAAGTGGCCTGTAATTACTGTAGTCTGCAGATATGCCATTCTTTGGAACTGGCACTGTATTGCTAAGCGTGTTGAGTATATCTTAGTTTAACCAAACCACTGAGCTGATTAACAGCTCTCCTAGGGCTGGCCCGAAGGATTAGATTTATTTTTACGGCTAAGAACCAATTGGTTACCTAGAACTCCTAGCTAAATCCCACATTATAGCGAGAAAACCACATTTTAGCGAAAAATGAATTTCTATCACCAGAAACAAATTCCTCTTGTTCTTCACTGGTCAAGATTAACTCCGACCAACAGAGTGGTAGCTGAGAACGGAACCCGCTCACCCAGCGAGGAACTGTAAAAGTGCTCATCCGCAAAGGTACTACGTTGACTTAAAAATCTATAGAATCTACTAATCTTGGATATTCTCCACCCCAGCTATCAAGATTATCCAGAATTTTCTTAACACCCCTGGAGCGAAATGCAAATTTTGTAAGAAATGGTTCAGGATGACAAGTATCAGGACATCCTCAGCTGATTGCTTGACCACGATAAAGGCTATCCTCCTTCCAATCCTGGCACGGGCGTTAATTTTGGTTTTCATTTGGGTATGGGGCTTTATAGCGCCAAGCGTAACATGGGAAAATATAAAATTTTCCATGTTTTAATGCGTGCTTTGAAAGTTTCTGACTTTCACTTCTTTCCCTGTAAATTATTATACAATACTAGCACCACTCCTATAAGCGCCGTTTTCGGTACGGAATCAATGCTGAAACATACGAGTAAACACAAGACGGTAAATATCTCTGTAACAGTAAATTTGCAACAGACTTGAGCATGACTGCGTGCTAATCATGTGAAGGAGACTTAAGATCACAACATAAAAACTCTAGTGTCAAATAATGGTTTAATCAAATAATGGTTTAAAGCAAAATAATACAGTTAAAAGTTTACTGTAAAAAAGTGACCAGTAGACATCATAACAACCTTGTTTCAAAACAACTAAACTCCCCGGTCACTCTCCCATCTACATATTCCACCATAAGCTTCACTGCCATCACCAAAACTTTTAATCGTGCAACAAAATTTCTAATTACCTACCTTGCTGAACAGCTTTATATCTCTATCAATTCTACCATAGGCTTTTACGTGGTATGTGTATGCTAGTATAAATTTTCTTTTTACCCCAAACTTCTCAAACACCTATTGAAGTTAGACCCACTAAACACACACATCATCTACCTTTTCTAAACTCACACTTTTCTCCTTTGTATTCTGTCGTACTTTAACAATCAAAATCCTAAAATGCTCCTTCCCTGATATACAGAGTAATGTTAGGCCCCTAAAATTCTTGCAAATTCTTCTACCACCTTTTTCGTACGAAGGAACAACATACAGTATCTCCTAGCCTCGCTCCTAATGATATATTGAGAAAGCGGAGCTACCCCTTCCAGAGGGGAATGTGCTTACTGAGATATATATATATATATATATATATATATATATATATATATATATATATATATATATATATATATATACAACTGAACGTACTAGGAACTAGGTCGAGAAGAAGGAAGGCAAGTATTGTAAAACTGACGAAGAAGAATCTATCAGGTGTGAACAAAAAATACGGGAAGAGACAAAAGATAATAACTGCAAACCTGATAAAAGACTAAGATAACACCACCCCCAGCGACAAAGAATGAGTGGCCAGTAAAGAAAAAACATAGAAAACTTGATAAGAGGAACTGATAAATAAGGATGAGTCACTGAATCCAGCGTCAAAACTTTCTACGTACGATATCGTCGCAAGAAAGGATCAGATGTCCCAATAAGATCTTTCTCTGAAGAATCCTTATTACATAGTAACACTACTCGAGAGACTTAAAAACGACATAAAATTCACCATGGACTTTCGAAATTTATCAGTTAGAAGTTGCCTAACCTGTATCAGACTAAGAAATAACGCTAGACTATTCCTAAAGACATACCAGCACTTGATTTTCCCAGTTGTACACTCAATTGGCCATGCTTCGCACAAAAGAAAGAACGGACCCGGTTACGCAAGTGGCCTGTCTGACCGACTAATGAACAATATATATAAAAAACAAAGATCTCTGATCCTGATAAAAGGTACAGTCAATGCCGCCGTCCTGTGACGCTGCAATTAAGTCGTCGAGGGTCTGAATTCTCAAGGATAATCTAATTTTTATAAACGAATAACCAACAGTTGTTGAATTATCGTGCAAATTTATAAAATGTAAATGAACACTAGTAGGCTATCCATATGTATTTTCGTCTGCGAACAGAATTGTTCACTTTGCAACCAAAAACACACAAATGTACACGCAAGACATCGGACAGTGTGTGCTGTTAACGTGAACCTGCCTGGCCTTACTAGTAGCCTAAGTGTTGTGGTGTAAGGTTAGGTGACAGAGGTTGTGCTCCATTCTCTATGAGTGTTATTACTGCAGATATTTTTCAACTGTCAGCGTTATCTTATTGTAACATGTTATACCAGCACCATAACTACCATCGTAAGGCTTTGTGATGTAGCCTAAACATCACGGTGTAGGCTATACATTTGTGTTCCTCTTTGGGATAGTCGGTAGAGTTGTCGGCTAGCACTCGCTAGGCCCGAGTTCGATTCTCCGGCCGGCTAATGAGGAATTAGAGGAATTTTTTCTGGTGATAGAAATTCATTTCTCGCTATAATGTGGTTCGGATTCCACAATAAGTTGTAGGTCCCGTTACTAGGTAACCAATTGGTTCTTAGCCACGTAAAAATAAGTCTAATCCTTCGGGCCAGCCCTAGGAGAGCTGTTAATCAGCTTAGTGGTCTGGTTAAACTAAGATATACTTAACTTTTTTGTATTGGTGAATACATGCTTAGGCTCAAGGTCTAAAGAGTTCTTTAAACCTTATTTATGCCTATATGCTTACACCATACTACATATATTACGATTACTTATGTAAGCGTACCGAACAAGAATGGTTACAAATGTCCTTTGAAGGCCATGAAACCAGCAGTGGATTACAGATTTTGATATACTTGTTGTGTTAACCTTACTACATACACGTTTTAATATGCATGACTATTCGCGTACACAGCTGTTTCAGCAATGATGGTTTACTGTCAGAACATGAAATGATGTGTGCTATTGTTTCAACTGTTTTAAGTCTACTGTTGCACATACTGAGAGCAGGAGGGAATTGGACTAAATACTTCTGTTTGAGAGAGAAAATGCCATCTGATGGTAGCCTATAGGCTGATGAAATTTGAATGCTCACGATTAAACTGATCAGCTGAAGAAGTGAAATGTAGCCTATTTGAATTCACTTGATAAGTCCAGCATTACAAACTTTAGTTAAATTGTGACAGATATATGGTTTGTTGAGTTGAGATCTATAGTGTGGAATGAAAACTACCACGATGGTTTGTTTTATGACGGTGATTTGAGCAATTAGCTATACTTGTCTTCGATATTTGCACAGTTCTTTCCCAGTTTTGTTAAGCTCGGCCTTCTTTCAATAAATAGGCTACCAGACATCACTTGTTAAACGAACGTATTCAATAACAAAACGCCTTTACCTTCAGGGCTTTTCGGGGCAATTTAGTAATTTGGTTCTCTTCCTTATGTATTTCGGAACTTATTCTGGCCAATTATCTTACAAGAAAGTGTGTTCTGGATGAAATACGGTAACACGAAGTTGTCCTCAAGCATCTTTGTTAAGCGATCGGGTTAAGAATGTGTCAGTTAACCTTTTAACGCTGAAATACTCGGTCAGACTGACAAATTTAACGTAAGTATAGATACTGGGAGTTCCTCTTATTTCATAACGAACGATCATTACTCAGGAACTCGGCTTCAAACTTCTCCAGAACCTGCGAGGAGTGAAAACCTGAGCAAATGTGTAAAAAGGCGGAATTGCGGGAGAAGGAAAATGATAGTTAAATATTCGATACAGCCTTCTCGAAGGGATGGTGGCGGGAAGGTGAGGGGGTGAGGTGGGGTACAGGTGAATCGGTGAGCGACGTGGGTCTTATCATAGCAACACCAGTAGCGTAGCCTTGCATGAAAGGATTTAGAAAAAGGTCACCCGGTAACATAGCACTATGAACTTTAGAGCATCTGGAAAACTTGTCTCCAAGCAGAGCTAGACTACGTGATTATACATAGCACAAAGGTAGTAGCAGTCTTTGCAATTGCATTTATGAAGGTTACGAACTGAGGTGATAAGGCGGTTAAGGTTAGGACATTACACACATGACATGACCAACATCTTTACTTGGAAAATATTTACACACATGATATGACCAACATCTTTACTTGGAAAATCATAAGTGCCTCGTCACGTCCAAGATTATACAGTCAGCCATTGAATTTCTTGTACAGGCCTCTGTGTTCAAACTATTTAATGTCTGATTTTCAACACTAAGGTGATACTGAAGGTGCATCATTTTGAAGTAAGACACTGGTCACCAGGATTTACTGTAGGTGCAGGTACTTGATTACTAGATTTCCGGGGTGACTATGCAAAGCTCATTTTTTTACGAATGAATCTGAACACCCCTTTATTGCAAGGCTGAGCAAGAAAATGACCTGTTCCCAACAGCGGATTCAAGCTGCTGACGTGATCATTAAATCACAAGATGACTACAACCTAATGATCAGGCAATCAATCATCATTCTCAAGCTAAGTTACAATTAAGCTTCAGGTTGAAGGCTACATATTCTTAGTTTTCCACAGTCGTGGTTAAGATTAAGATGGTTGCAACACATACACAAACACACACACACACTCGCCACATATGGTTTTCCAAACCACCATATTACTCACATAACATATGGCTTGTTTGGGCCACACGAATTCATCATCTCCAGCATTTTAACTTCGTACCCATAAAGCATTCCTGTTGATGCAGGCCTTCTTCTTCTAACCGTTGTAAAGAACTCTGGAAGAAGTTACTTTGCCATTTTCTCGTAACAACCCCTTACCCAGCGGTTGTTTCATTAGGTTCAAATGCCCTTCTTGATTTTACCCTTTACCAAGTTCTATGGCTTGCAAGAGATGCAAGTCAAACCTCTTTTGTGCGGCCTTTTCTTTGCAATTCCCCAACGGGAAACTTACCAAATCGAGGAAGAGCTTAGATTCCATTCCTTTTGGAGAAGAGTCATATAGCAGTCCAGCCCGACTCTTATTTTTTCCTTCTTCTTCTTCTTTTCCAGATAGTGACACTTCTTGTTAATCGCTCATACCGCGTGTAAGTACATTCCAGGCAGCTCTGGCATTCCTACCTGACTGACATAGATATTGCTAAGCATTCTTGCATAATGCGCTTTTGTGTCCCATCTTAATGTACCTCTCTCAAGCTGGTTGGCTGGAACGGACGGGAATAGGACAGGTTTTGTTTGTCTGTTTCTTTTGTGGCTCTTGTCTTGGAAAAAAAAAAAAAAAAAAAAAAAAAAATTTAAGCCTGAGCGTCATATTTAAGGTCTCTCTCTCTCTCTCTCTCTCTCTCTCTCTCTCTCTCTCTCCATTATATACTGTATATGTATATGTATATATATATATATATATATATATATATATATATATATATATTTTTTTTTTTTTTTTTTTTTTCTCTCTCACAACCTTCACCATTGCTGCTACTACGTACTGTATTAAGTTAAGTATACCTTTAGTTTAACCAGACCGCTCAGCTGATTAACATCTACCGACTCGTCCAACGAGGAACTATGTACTGTATTACTTTTCTCCTTTCTCGGTGATAATAAATGTTCGGATGTATTGCCCCCAAAAAAAAAAATTATTCACTAATTTGCGTTGCTCAGTTATTTCGATAAGATACTCAAAATAATATTTTTGTGGTATAATATCTACCATAAATAAATAAAGACTCTGGCATATATAAACATTAGGTTAAATGCAAGATGGGGCGGTGATTTTAAAAAGGAATTTGAACATTCAGAAGGATACTATTCATTTCTTTTAATATTTCCTTGTCTTTTGTTTTTGAGGTAGAGTACTATTACCGGTGAACTTCGTTTTAAGAACTATATATAATCATTTTCATTTCAGATGGATCATGATATCAAATACGACATTCTTCATATGTAAAGTCAGCGAATCGCTAGAGAGAGAGAGAGAGAGAGAGAGAGAGAGAGAGAGAGAGAGAGAGAGAGAGAGAGCATTGTAGCTCAGAATATGTTTAAACTTACTGATTCCAAAATCACCTGCGTTGGAGCTGAAAGTTAATAATGACAACAACAGTGTCGCTCGTTTCAGATCTCGAAACATTTTGCAAAACCCCAGGGAAACATAACCCCAGGTGACGTTAGGTTGGCCTTTAACGACGCTGAATGCGATCTGATACGAGGACCTTGTGGAATGTGGCCTCTAGACTACCTTGGCCAGATGCCACCACGGTCGCAGTCGTCTTTGATCAAGTGGTTTCGATGAAGATACTTTTCAGGATTTTTATTTACGCTGATTTTTTCCCCAAACTTTCAGTACACTTGCTTTTTTTTTTTATCCTCCAGTGCAGTGAAATGGGCACCTGCTACTGAACTGTATGCTGCATAGTACACATCGTTTTATTTCCTGCTTATAAATAGCTTCAAGTGTGAATGGTGCTTTACCCCGAGTAGGTAATTTTCAAGAGTGAGATTGACACCGGGGGCAAGTGACATAGGTAACACCTGGCGTTAATTCGGCACTTAACCTGCCCAGTTATGAATTGGTCATGATTAAAAAGCGTCAAATGCGAAATTGCGGTGCGCATGCTCTGTGAATGCATGTTAAGCAAAGCAACTGCAAATGTCAAGGCAAAATAAATGGCATTTGTCATATTACTCTCAACGTTCTTTATTATATTTTTTCATTAAGTAATAGATGGTCGCTAGCAAGGAGGCACATTGGATATTCTAAATTATTAAGTGAGTTTTTTCAGTCTCTACAATATCTGAAAACTACAATCTGATCTTGATTTTCTGCTTTATCATGCAAACACAACGACTTATATAATGCAGAAAAAAGGGTATCTGATGGCACATATCATACATAGTCTCTGTATGTGAAAACATGGTTAACTGGCTAACATTCTAAAAACTGGGGTTTGGATACGAAAAAGCTCTTTCAGTTACACAAAAACGACGTGAACACTCGAACAGACTAGCGTTACCGTATTAGAAATGAAGTGATTCTTCGTTAAACTGTTCACCAATAAAAGAAAAACTTTACTATGCTAAAAAGTTTCTTGAACTAATTGACTTGTACAAAATATTATACTACACGGGCTTGAACCTTCTCAGAATTCTTTCATGATGCCTCCATTTCTCATTAAGTTTCATCCCAGAACTTAACGTTCTCAGAGTTACACACACACACACACACACACACACACACACACACACACACACACACACATATATATATATATATATATATATATATATATATATATATATATATATATACACATACACATATACTGTACACTGTATATAAGGAATTAGTCATTGCCATCCAGAACAGGTATTCTTTTTTACCTGCTTATCCAGAAAGATAATCTAAAGGGGACAATGTCTGGTTTTAAGCAAGACTCTCAATCACTTGAAATGAGGTTCCATCATCGTCATAAGCTTTATCGACAGCAACGTCAACATCGCCATCATCACCATCATTTGGTAACATCATTATAACTTCGCTGGCAAGGTTCTTCGCCTAACGGGAGATTCCATCAGCATCATCATCATCGTCACTAACATCTTACCTATCATTCGTATGCTTAAGATGATGTTCCATCATCATCACTGTCATTATCGTTACTGACGTCATCGTCAACAACATCGAACTCATAATCACCATCCCTCTCAACAACACCATAACACCAGTTACTTTTTTCATCATCATTCCTATTATCATTATCTCCAGTCATTTTTGTCTTCAACTTCACCATCACTTGGATAATTTTTTTATTGTTTAAATGATATATTTTTTTTAAATGTTACAAACAGCCATTTTTTCTTCATTCTAGTTCTTTTACCCTGTTTGCGTATTTTCTCATTTTCCTAAATCCATCCTCTCTCTCTCCTATTATTGTCTTTCCTCTTCCTACGCATTATTCCCATTCGAAATCCTCTCTTTCCTCCCATTAGCCTATATACTTTCTACCTCTTCTTTCTATTTTCCTCCATTCACAGATATCATCCTTCTCTCACCCTTGTCTTCTGTCTTCCATCTTCCATAATATTCTACCTGCCTCCCTCCTACCCCTCCCCCGCTTCTTCTTCTTCTCTTTGCAGAAACAAGAAACCTGTCTGACAGGTGAGTTCGCTGAGTCCTTGAGAGAAGAAGAAGAAGAAGAGGAAGAGGAGGAGGAAGAGCGTGTCATATCTCTTAGGATGAGATGAGGTCATCTGCCTTATATGGGGGAAGTCAGCGTCTTCGCGAGCGCGACTTCACATCTCCAGAGATTATACAAGATCGGGCTCTTGAAAGCTGACCCAGACGCAAGCCTCTGTAACTCGAACTTTCTTCAAAATTCATCTCATAACTGACCCAGTGGCAAACCTTCCTAAACTTGGCCTTTCTCACATTCGACTTTGAACTGATGAAAACTCAAAATATGACATTCTCGAATTTAACCCAGAGCAAACACAAACTCAAGATTGCACTCTCTCGATTTCAACTTGGAACTGACCCAAATGCAAATCATCTCAAACTTGGACTTCACGCTCTGCTTAGAATTAACAAACTCAAACTAGCTCTATCCCGAAACTAACCTCAAGTCTTCGCAAACTTTAATTTTCTCAAATTTACAATCATAGTTGCCTGCTCAAACTCAGATTTTCTTAAATTCCATACTCAAAAACAAGACTTTACCCCCATCTATCTTAGAACTGACCAAATCTAAAGCCTCAATCTTCTCAAATTCATCTTAGGGATAACCAAAACACAAACCAATCCACTTATAGCTCTCCCAAGTTCATAACTCAAACTCTGAACTGCCCCATGCCCAATCAATCTCCAAATAATCTTAAACTCAATAATGCACGCTTTCTTAACCCAATTTTTTCAAGATTCAGTTTAGAAACGACCCAAAATCAAAACTAGGTTTCTAAAATTAACTTCCCTTAAGTAATTTCCCTACATTCTGATCTTTCATATTCAAAACTTCCTAACTTACTTACACTCAATGTGCCAGTTTTCAAATACAAACTTTCCAAGGCTTACAGTTTTCATACCAGACTTGCCCATACCTGACTCTGATAAAAATTACAAGTTCCAAGCTTTAAACCTTAATTCAAATTTTCCCAAACTCAAACCCTATTACAAGTAGGATTTAGGACAAGTTTTCATTTTATAATGCATAAATATATAATATAATATATATAAATGTGTGTGTGTGTGTAAAACATTCCTGAACATTCAATTCGATTCTTTGTTCACAAACCATATGTTATACAGTATACTGAATACATATATACAGTATCAGAAAATCATAAAAGGTCAGCAAAATTTTTCTCCCTTTTTCAATTTTAAGTGTTTTTCTTTGTATTTTTTGGTAGGGTACCTATTCACTGAAGCTAATCGCTCTTTCAGTATATAATTTACACTACTTAGCCAAATTCATCCTCACCCAAACATGTTAATAGTCATGTAAGGTAGGGAGCACAGTGGGAAACTGGGATTTGGCCTATATGGCTGGAATAAAAAAACAAATGTAAACAGCACCAACAGCAGTGGCACAAGACACAAGAGAAACCACTCATAGAAGTAAACTAACTACAGTACAAAAGTCATAGAGAGAGAAAAGAACTGACAAGATAGAAAAAATGAAAACATTCACTGAATTTTATATAGTATATCCTCGCCTAGCCTAACCTAACACGTCCTACTTATCTGTCCCTTAAACTTTGCTGAAAGGTGTGGCACTGTTGTTTCCAAGGATATATCCTAACCCAACCTAATCTAAGGACCACCTTAAGTTTTGTTATTTCATACAGCAGTGCTTATTACTGTACACTATATTCACACACACACACACACATACACATACATACAAACATATATATATATATATATATATATATATATATATATATATATATATATATATATATATATATATGTATATATATATATTTATATATATATAAATTATATATATAATATATATATGTATATTATATATATACATACGTATATATAGACGTGTATATGTTTAAATATAAATAAATACATAAATATACGCATATACACATATATACTAAGATATTAAATACCACTCAGTACAACAGTCCATTTGTAACAAATTATTTTCTTTTAAATCTTCAAATGTTCTTTTTGTCAACATCATATACAGCTCATACAATTTCAACCCCTCTTACATCTATTGATTATTCAAGGTAGCACAGTGGGTAACTGGGGTTATATAGTTGGGAAAACTAAACAGCAATAGTGAAATATGCACAAGACACAAGAGAAACCTCTGAAAGTGTGTGTGTGATATGTAAATACAAATGTCATAAACATGTAAAATTAATGACAATATGAAAAAAAGGAATACTGTACTGAATTATGCAATGTAACCTTGCCTGGCTTAACACAGCCTCCCTATCATGTCCTTAACCTTAGCTATAAGTGTGGGACTGTTATTTACATGGATACATCCTAATCTACCCTATGAGGTCACCTCCAAGAACCCTCTCAACTTTTGCTAAAAAAATATGGCAGTGTTAATTACAGATAGGCAATCTAACCTAATGTAAGATACCATGTACGATCTTCATACAATCATTTGGAACCATAACAAATATAGGCTAGAGCTCACCAAATAGCCAAAAAATTCCTTCCTCATCCACAGAATGCCTGGTTGTCAAATTTATGCACCCGGTGTTGGACAAACAATATTTGCAAGACTTTGAACAATCTAATATAACTGCATTTCTTCAGTCGTAACCTTGTTCCTCTCATCACCTTATACTATAAAACAAAATAAATTTACAATTCACATACAAATACACGGAGCGCTCCAGAGTAAAAACAGAATCAGTCCAAATTCACAAACTCCTCCCGGGGATCCATTGAAACTCCCGAACAACACTGCTGTTTCAGGTGTTTCAAACAAAACACCTATACGTACTAACAGGTAGATCTGCTTCTCTTCACCTTACGTACGTGATCAGCTTAAAAACTGATGCTTTATGATTTTTGGGTATTGTAACTGGTCTTGACAAGTTAAAATGAACAGTGTACTGTTTGTCAGGCATATTTGTGCACAGACAATGCGGGTGGATAACTAATCTTCTGTCAGTACTAAGCATCACAAGACATGAGATTTTAATATACAATAACGTCTTGGGACATCAGAGATATTTTTATTCATAATCAGGCTGAGAACAAAAGTATTTGGTACAGTCAGCCATGCCATAGGGTTTATTTCTGATAGTTTTTGATGTGATTTTGATGAATTTAACACTTATTTTGGTAAAGAAATTTTGGTTAGCCCGTTGAAATCCCTCCCTTCCTATGAAAAAATGGGAAAGCATGGTCACTGAAAAAGGGCAGGTTGGAAGATAGCATATCTTCATAACTTCCACTGGGGGATGTCTACAAAGAGGGTAGGTAACCAACTACCTTAGTACGTAACCAAACTGTGTTTGAATGGTATATGGCACCCTATGTCAGGTTAGGTTGCGGGGTGGGGTAAAGGGGGGGAGGGAGATTCATCCTTGGTATGCATCCCTACCTTTGACTAATTTCCTTTTCCCTTCCGCAAAAAAACCTGGCTGCCCTCTATGGTCTACCGTCACTGTTAGACAAGGGAAAGATGAGGCTAACTGGTTAATCTAGCATTTCCAACGCTAATGAATGTCAAAATTCACCAAGATCACATAAATGCTTATCAGAAAAACTGTATTTCACACCTTTACTACATTACAAGTATATATGCATCTTTTGCCAACTATAAATTAGTTATGAGGAAGAAATGACGACAATGAAACGAGAAAAACGTTAAAAATAAAGGACGTGCAAGCGATTAAATATAGGTGAAACGGTAACTTGTACGTTCATAAACAGGCCAGCCCAAAGGCTAACCAATGGCAGACGTGCACCGAAGTGTTCTGTATATGAAAAAGTTTTATATATATGTTTATATATATATATATATATATATATATATATATATATATATATATATATATATATATATATATACACAATGTGCGTATACTTGTACGTTGATAAAAAAACTAATGCAAACCAACTTTCCTTCGAACCATCATATATTCCCAACAAATATCTCGTTTTTTCTTAATAATGATATAATGCATGAATAATATATAATGAATGATGAATTCATCGGGGGCAAGATAATGATACTGATAATGCCGGAGCTCTTTTGATAACCATTGCTGCAGCTGGGGCTATGTTAAACTAGGCCTATAAGCATAAACTGCAGATACAAAATAAATGGAAATTATAAAATTTACAGTAATAACAATAATAATAAGGATTTTAACACTCACTATCAGCCGGCTGTCCTCCAGCGGATTTTTTTACAGTCAAATTCCCAATCCTCATCTTGCCAGCCAGCCTATTCGTAGCCTGGTTGAAAACCGTGGTTTTCTGACGGGACCGTCTAGGATGACTCCGTCGGTAGGGAACCCTTGAAGCGCTCCAGGACGAAATGTCGTTGAAATTAGTGTGACTTAATTAGTACCATGGGCGGGTCTTCTCCATCCACAGCAGATGCACTCAACTGAGACTTATAGGCCAAGATGTGCACCAGTTAGAAAATCAACCCTTCTTGACATAGGCCTATTGCCAGAGTCGGTGAACGCTTTTAATTGCTTGCCATAGCCCTTGTGGTTGGTGTGTATGCTCAAAGAATGATCGAAGCTGATCGACTATCACCTCTTATACCAAAAAGACTGATGTATTCTACATTTGTCTGGATTATATTTTTTTAAAATGTCAGTCCAACATGGCATACGTAGTAGCACAAATGCGGCCAATCTGTGGTTGGCCAGCCAGTCCTAAACGCCGCCTTTCCACAAGAAAACAGCTACGTAACCTTCCAAATTATCATAAAGGTAACACTGTTTTGTAATTAATTTAGCACTGCTGCCGAAACTGCGTGGGGCAACACATTACCCATAACTTACACGTCACATATGTCACAACGATCGCGAGCACCCCGGTCACTTCCGAAGTAACTTGGTCAACTGGCGGCCGCTGACAAGTACACCACTCGGTACTCAGTTACTACTCACTCACATCACATCTCTGTGGTTGCTCCATGTCAAGTGTTTAAAATCAAGGTCCAAAGGTCTTAAGACCTTGTTTCAAATCGTGTTTGGGAAACGTTTTGAAACACCCTATCTCTATAGAGCATATTCGTTTTGGAAAAAGCATTATATGGGCCACAGTTAGTCAAAATAATTATCACGTCGAACATCTGTCATCTCGAACAACTTTCCGTGAACAGTTGCTGCCAAAACAGCTTTTTTTTTTTTAAGTAATTTTCGAATAATGAATCTAAAATTGAAAAACCGTTTGTGGAATAAAAATCTTCACAACACTTTCAGGTCGAATGTATGTGTTAATAACCGCTAAATATTTTATAATCAGCAGTGGCACTGAATACGAACTAACTGAAAAACTAGGCATATATCAAGGATAACGGACTAAATGTTGAGTTCGTGTCACCCTGGGACTTCAGGTGGAGAATTAGGTACCAGCCACCCTCCAAATGATGAAACTTAACACAGCTTTTCCTAACGTAGAGTACAACCACAATTTTCCCTACTGATGGATACATCACAATCTTCCCTTAAAATGCAGTATAATCCAGGCCTCATTTTTCCCGTCAAGTACACTTTTTTCCTAACGGGCAGTATGATATTCTCAAAAACTGATAATGATCATGATTAGAGGCGATTTTTACAACATTTTTTTGTCATCCAGAATATCTAAAAGAAGCTATTCGAAACATCAAAACAAAATATAGTGCTCATAAATACGATGTCACTGATCCTTGTAAACCTGTTCATAGTCAATTTGGGATTCTATCGTCCTTAAACTATTCTGTTCAAACAGTTATCCCGGTATCGTTCAGTCCTAGTTTTTAATCAGCTCCCTGCCTCCCTCGGAGTCCCTCCAAACACAGTCTGTGTCTAACCGTCAGTGTATGTTGTCACGTTCACCTCGTCCAAGCGACACGCTACGCGAATGAAGGAATTTCGCTGGTACAGTACAAAGGTAGGGTCATTTATTCATAGTTGTACATGAAAAGAAACAGTCTGGTTTTCTGTTCACTGATGTGCGTGTCATATTTCCTTATACACAGACTTCCAATAGATGAAATTATTGTTCGACACATTTTATACGTAACTTTTAAACAGTAAGAGACAGAGACTTCATTTGTGGCCTGCATACTCAATTGATGTAGTCCTTTCAAAGTACACTAAGGCTAATGACTCTGTGACCATGACCATGACCTTCTTTGCTAAATTTAGGTGCCATCGAGGACATTCCTGTTTCACAAACATATCGCGTAAGCGTTATTTTTCTTTTGCAAGACTAGAACCATAATGGTGCCGCCCTCAACATTACATCAGTCGGAGTGCTCATGTAGGCGAGTAGGGCAGGGGTCGGTAAGGATATATTTCATAAGCAATACTTAGAATGTTATGTATATTATATATATATATATATATATATATATATATATATATATATATATATATATATATATAAATATATGGAAAAAGAATGTTTTTAGCGAATAACGAGAGAGAGACAAAAAGAGTTAGACGTGCAGTATCCAAAAATGCATTGCTGATAAATTTTTATATAAATTTACGTGTTTTGTTTTAAATAAGTTTCGATAAAAAACGTTGTTGTTGACCGTTGCACCCAAGGTTGTACAGTACCAGTCTGTACAAGAATCTTGGTTGCTGCTGAGGTGCAGATTTACATAGGTCGTAACTTCAATGATTTTTAAACGAGATCAGGACTCACTAAGTGGGTGCTCAGCCAGATGAATAGTGCGATCTCTCCGCAAAGATGAGGTCCGAATTCCGCATATTAAAGCCTCCAAAAATAAGCACGGCGCCAGTGACATTTGTTGTTGGAACACCAGGAGAATTGCGATCACTTGGTCAATAAAAATATATATTATATCTCGGAAAATGAAGATCGTAAGAGTGAGCCTAAGGAATGCTGAGAGGAAAGAGTTAATAGAGAAACAAAAAGATACTGTCGATCCCTCTTCTTATCGAAACCATAAAAATCCTTTATAAGGTCGAGAGCGCTGCCCTTTGCTGACCACCTATTAGTCGAAGCGCCCTTTTGTGCCCTTGTTTTGAAATGGCTCGAGGAAGGATGTTCAACCTGACCGCCACGGAGGTCATGCAGTCCATAAGGTCCATGGACGAGGAGTTTTTGATGTGCTCCTCTGCTTCTTCTTCTTCTTCTTCTTCTTCTTCTTCTTCTTCTTCTTCTTCTTCTTCTTCTTCTTCTCTGTGTTTTGAAGTTTGGATGCGGGTTTGCTTGCCATTCATGTAGCTGAAATTTTCCTGGATATCTTATGAGATATGGGTATTAACAGACATGCATACACTGTACAGGATGGTGAATACTGTACTCAGTTCCCTGCCTGCTTCCTCCTTGCTGCTGACAGACTTTGGAATTCGTTCACAGTTTACTTTTTCCTGAATTTTGTTATCTTTGTTTACACTGAACTAGTGAAATAATAATGAGAGCATCTGGTTACCCGTCCTTGGAAATGAGTTTTAAAACTTTGTGCTCCTCTGCACGCTACAGTTGTGACACGCTACAGTTGCCTAACTATTAGGTGCATTATTTAGTGCGTACGTCAACAGTTGAAAGATGGGATGTAAGTAAAAAGTGCTTAGATCGTTCCACTTTGTCTGGGAATCAAACCCTGTCCTTCTTGCAGGTGTGGCGAATATTATTTTCACTATATCATAATGGTCTGATTATATATATATATATATATATATATATATATATATATATATATATATATATATATATATATATATATATATATAAGTTTTTGCGCCTGTAAGCTGCTTTCTCATTTACTATCCAAGATCAGTTTTTCTCTGGTCAAGCACCATACAACTTTCTCGTAAGAACTTATTTCTGCCACATTTAAATATCCCCAGGTAGCCTAAAACTCAGAGCGAACGCAGGATTTTCATGGCATTCAAGGCTACACAGAAACGACGTTCATCTAGTGTTCTATTGCGAAACCATAAAGTTATATCCTACAGGATCTTCTTTAGTGCGTGAACTCTGTACAGTTCCATGTTTCCAGGAAGACGCGTTAACATTAGGCCTAGCTTCGAATGAACATTTTTTCAAGGGAACCTCGTAACCTATATGATCTCATATTAAAGCTTTTTGGTACTCATGATTTTTTATATTTCATCTTTAAGCAAACACTTCAAGGTACCATAAATGAAGGAAACTGATTGTAAGTGGAATTTAGCACGACGCGATGCACCATCATTACCAGGGAAGCCACATACCGACCTTCCCGGTCACCCGGTCTGTTTAATAATTAGCCAAGGTACACATTGCATAAGATAGCGCGAGGAACGGAAAGTTAAACCCCGGTAAGGTGAAAGTAATGAACGCCATGTCGGTTGGTCAAGTGAAGAATGAAGGAAAAGAAGAAAAAGAGAAAGAGGAAGAATGCGCAGAAGAAAAGTGTTAGTAATTCAGTCGAACTGTCCTAACTCGCGACGTGAAGGAATGCGTTCAAAGGGACAAGTTGTGAACAGTTTTACGTTTTACGTTTTCAGTTTCTTTAAACGGGTTTTTGTTTTTTACTCGGTGATGGGAAGCAGGCTTGAGTAGGAGAAGTGCTGGTAAATTATTCATTCTTGACTGATTTTCTCGAGTCGCAAGTGGGAGAGGTGATTGCACACCATGAACAGTAATGCATAATGGAACCATGAAAGTAGCAGCAGTAGTAGTAGTAGCAGAAGTAGTAGCGATGACGTCATTAGAAAAATACACTAAAAATGAATTCCTTATCGAGTAAGGAATGTTACTCTAACATTTTAGCGATGTTTGTTTAGCAACAAAGTTTATGAAGGTTTACTCTAACATCTTGGCAGTATTTCATAAACGTGTGTGTGTGTGTGTGACTGTACATATTTGGAGTGAAGTTTGAAATATTAGGAAAGGACTTACAGGCTACTACAACCTGCCCCAAGCTAAATCATTTCCGTAGGGGGTTAGTGCCGTCAGTGCACCTCATGCGGTGCACTGTAGGCATTACTTAAGGGTTTTTGCAGCGTCCTTTCGGCCCCTGCCTGCAAACCCTTTCTTTCATTCCTTTTACTGTACCTCCTTTCATATCCTCTTTCTTCCATCTTACTTTCCACCCTCTCCTAACAATTGATTCATAGTGCAACTACGAGGTTTTCCTCCTGTTACACCTTTCAAACCTTTTACTGTCAATTTCCGTTTCAGCGCTGAATGACCTAATAGGTCCCAGTGCTTGGCCATTGTCCTATATTCTATATTCAATTGAATTCAGTTCCAAGCTAAATCATGTTTACATAAGAGCCCGGCTCAATGATACCAAATATGATGATAATATTTTAAAAGTACGTTTTCATGTTATATGTGATACCCACAAATCGATATACCCATAGCGACCAAAATTATCAGTCGTTCAGATTTTTCGAAATATTTAACAGAATACCAGTCACCGCTGTCCCTTGCTCAAAAACACAATAATTAAAACTGTTTCATTTTTATCACAGCGAAGATTAAGCCAGCACAAAATTAATAACTGGTCCTTGTAATTCCTTAAGAGAGCCGTCGTTTAAAGTGTGGCTGGGCTTGAAAACGATACTTGTTTCTCAAAAGATGAAGAGAACTGAACTGAGAGAGAAAAAATCCAAGGCCGTGAAGTGACCTTTGTCCCTTAAGATGGTCTTAATACTAATTAAACAGCTTCCAGTAGATTGCCCAATACACTTGCACGTATATCTGTTTAATCAATATAAAAAAAACTGAGGCCAGCATTTTAAATAAAGACTTATCGAAAGATTTCTAATGATGAATGAAATCCATTTTCTTACTACATAGTATGTTCCTATTGCAAATTGACTCATTATCGGTGATTAAAGTCAATCGTAAATTTTTAAAATCTGAAAACAGTACTCGACGTCCAAGCACAAAAACAAATTAGAATATTTTTGCACCGAGAAAAGATTAAGTTGCGAAGAGCGGTTCGTTCTGAGCAGCAATTCACGAGGCAGAGAGAGAGAGAGAGAGAGAGAGAGAGAGAGAGAGAGAGAGAGAAAGAGAGAGAGAGAGAGTACTCAAAAGGACAAATGAAACCTGTTCTCAGGGCTCCAAAAAAACTCGCCCTTTGAGTATTAGTCCTCTCGGTCACTCGTCATGAATGTTATCATTACCGGAGAGTGCACCGGCTCGGAAGGAAGTGTGGTCAACATTTTTTTGTTTCTCTTTTACCATTTTTATTTTTACTAATTTTATTTTTGTATTTCCCTTTATCTCCTCTTACTTCTTCCTAATGAACGCCATATTCTTCGGAAGCTTGAATTTCAAGTCAATGGCCCCTGTGGTGGGCTTGTTCCATATGAATAGGGTTTATCTTCTGAATAATAATAATAATAATAATAATGATAATAATAATAATAATATTCTCTCTTATAACAATCCTGGTCAGTAGCATTTAGTCTGATTTTTTTCTTTACATGACGACGTCTATATTTTTGGTGATTTTCGGGCATGGCAAGGTGAGCAAGGTCGTAATTTATTTACTCGTCCTCTGAATTTTTGTAGGTTTTTTTTTATATCCGCAAAGTAAACCGGTATAATAAACCTAAAAAATACAACAGTTTACAAAGTTTGAGTCCAAAGCAGTTCACAAGATATGTAAAATATTGTGAAAAACTGAATATTTGTAGACTTTATTTTCATAGAGCAAACCATCATAATACACCAAACAAAAGTGTAAGAAGTTTGAGTTAAGGGAAACTGCAGCAAAAGGAATTTTAAAATGTGAAGAGAAAAAATCTGAGTAAATCCTACCGGCCAGAATTGTTATAGGAAAGAATTTTAACCGACCCTTCGTGCATTCGGAGCAAATCATGCTGAACTCTTTCTTTGCAAATTTGAGTTCAAAAACTCAAAGCCTCTGTCATTGTGTAAATCAATTTTGGACGAAAGGGTCTAAAGCCCCTGATTTCTCCACGAGTTAGAAAAGAAGGTCCTTCCTTTCTGATTTCTTCAGAAGTTAGAAAAGAAGGTCCTTCCTTTCTGATTTCTTCAGAAGTTAGAAAAGAAGGTCCTTCTTTTCTGATTTCTTCAGAAGTTAGAAAAGAAGGTCCTTCTTTTCTGATTTCTTCAGAAGTTAGAAAAGAAGTTCCTTCCTTTCTAATTTCTTCAGAAGTTAGAAAATAAGTTCCTTCCTTTCTAATTTCTTCAGAAGTTAGAAAAGAAGTTCCTTCCTTTCTAATTTCTTCAGAAGTTAGAAAAGAAGTTCCTTCCTTTCTAATTTCTTCAGAAGTTAGAAAAGAAGTTCCTTCCTTTCTAATTTCTTCAGAAGTTAGAAAATAAGTTCCTTTCTTTACAATTTCTTCAGAAGTTAGAAAAGAAGGTCCTTCCTTTCTAATTTCTTCAGAAGTTAGAAAAGAAGTTCCTTCCTTTCTAATTTCTTCAGAAGTTAGAAAAGAAGTTCCTTCCTTTCTAATTTCTTCAGAAGTTAGAAAAGAAGTTCCTTCCTTTCTAATTTCTTCAGAAGTTAGAAAAGAAGTTCCTTCCTTCTAATTTCTTCAGAAGTTAGAAAATAAGTTCCTTCCTTTCTAATTTCTTCAGAAAAGAAGTTCCTTCTAATTTAGAAAATAAGTTCCTTTCTTTACAATTTCTTCAGAGGTTAGAAAAGAAGTTCCTTCCTTTCTAATTTCTTCAGAAGTTAGAAAAGAAGTTCCTTCCTTTCTAATTTCTTCAGAAGTTAGAAAAGAAGTTCCTTCCTTTCTAATTTCTTCAGAAGTTAGAAAATAAGTTCCTTCCTTTCTAATTTCTTCAGAAGTTAGAAAATAAGTTCCTTCCTTTCTAATTTCTTCAGAAGTTAGAAAAGAAGTTCCTTCCTTTCTAATTTCTTCAGAGGTTAGAAAATAAGTTCCTTCCTTTCTAATTTCTTCAGAAGTTAGAAAATAAGTTCCTTCCTTTCTAATTTCTTCAGAAGTTAGAAAATAAGTTCCTTCCTTTCTAATTTCTTCAGAAGTTAGAAAAGAAGTTCCTTCCTTTCTAATTTCTTCAGAAGTTAGAAAATAAGTTCCTTCCTTTCTAATATCTTCAGAAGTTAGAAAAGAAGGTCCTTCCTTTCTAATTTCTTCAGAAGTTAGAAAATAAGTTCCTTCCTTTCTAATTTCTTCAGAAGTTAGAAAAGAAGTTCCTTCCTTTCTAATTTCTTCAGAAGTTAGAAAATAAGTTCCTTCCTTTCTAATTTCTTCAGAAGTTAGAAAATAAGTTCCTTCCTTTCTAATTTCTTCAGAAGTTAGAAAAGAAGGTCCTTCCTTTCTAATTTCTTCAGAAGTTAGAAAAGAAGCCCCCCCTTTTCTAACTTCTGAAGAAATGAGGGGCTTAAGGCACTTTCATCCAAAATTGATTTATACACTGACAGAGGCTTTGATTTACTGAATTCAAAGTTGCAAAGAAAGGGTTTAGCTTGATTTGCTCCGAATGCACAGAGGGTCAATTAATTTGTTAATTTATTAATTTATTTTTTTTAGAAAGTGAGTGGGATTTCTTCTTTCCGTATTTCCCTTTATCTTCTCTTACTTCTTCCTAATGAACGCCATATTCTTCGGAAGCTTGAATTTCAAGTCAGTGGCCCCTGTGGTGGGCTTGTTCCATATGAATAGGGTTCATCTTCTGAATAATAATAATAATAATAATAATAATCTTTCCTATAATAATCCTGGCCGGTAGGATTTACTCTGATTTTTTTTTCTTTTTTACAATATTCCATGAGATGAAACTTTAACAGTTGAGCGGTTTGATGCTGTTCATAAAATTTAAGGTAAAAAAAAAAAGAAGAAAAAAACGCTCTTTTGAGAGATGAATGGGTGGGTAATTTTAATGTAGGACTTTGCGAAGTCAACGTTACGATTTCATTTATTAATTATGTCCATGTCCTATTAAAAAAAAACATTACATGTGGACATCCAAGCTCATGAAGAAACGTCTATGTTACTTGCAAAGGAAGTTTATTTATTTATTTATTTTGGGATTCCTGACAAAACTCATCAGATATAATATTTTTTGACATACGGCTGTAACGATGACGTGCATAAGAGAGAGAAATAAAGTATTTTTGCAAGGGAGGTAAAATAAATTTGAGGTTAATATAGCAAGTAAAGTAAAGCTAGATACCCCGACGGCGAGAGTAGAAAGTCGTTATAGGTCTAAATGTCAAATCCGTAGGGGGTTAGTATCGTCAGTGCACCTCATGCAGTGCCCTGTAGGCATTCCTTAAGGTTCTTTGCATTGTCCCTTCGGCCCTTAGTTGCAACCCTTTCCATTCCTGTTACTGTACCTCCGTTCATAATCTCTTCCTTTCTTCTTACTTTCCACCCTCTCCTAACAATTGATTCATACTGCAACTGCGAGGTTTTTCTCCTGTTACACCTTTCAGACCTTTTTACTGTCAATTCCAGTTTCAGCGCTGACTGTCCTCATAGGTCCCAGCGATTGGCCTTTGGCCGAATTCTGTATTCTATTCTATTCTACTCTAAATGTCAGATTTTCAATCCCTTGCACGAAAGTGCTATCTAGTCGAAAGCGACAACGAGAAGTTCTGCTGTTATAAATACACAACCATTTAGTCTCTCTCTCTCTCTCTCTCTCTCTCTCTCTCTCTCTCTCTCTCTCTCTCTCTCTCAGCGCAGCGTCTACACTCCGTCACGTTCTTGATGGGTAACTTCGCGCGCATCAAGCAAAAACGATCCTTAAAGATAGAGCCCAATAGGCATATAATCCCAGCCGAAAATTTGACTTTGAACCCATCATTTTTAGGAAGGAGGAGAAGAGGAAGGATCTTAATCTTTCGATAAAGGAGTCATAGGAGTTAGATTGGCTTGCGAAGATGGATAAGGGAGCCAGTAATGATTAGGATTTGGGAGATGGAACCTGTGCTCACAAGTTGTCCCATCTGTGCGCTGTCTGGCTCTATGCCCGTTGCTGGGAGGAGGTAGAATGGAATTGCAGGCGCCTTATGTTATGTAAATGAGTGATTGATGTGGCTGTGACTGGGAAAACAAATGCAAGGGGTTTTAAGGAGACTGTCAACCGATCGACGACGGTTCCAGTAATGTAACTTGATACTGATCGGCCGTTATAGAGGTCCATCTGAGGTTCTTCTGGTAGCGCTGATTTAGCTTGCTTTAACTTGATTTCCTTAAATTATATATCATCTGTCTGTACTTCTTTTTTACATAAGAATATCCATCTCGCTTATAAAGGAAATGAGACTGTAAAGCTCCTTACGAGGTTAAAACGACGCCATATACCACTGATAAAGGGACAATCTTATCTATGGTAACAGCATCACAACTTCCAGTTATCTGATTTTTAAGAATGGGGAGGTGGACATTCGGACTCATTTTGAATTTTGGCCGTTTGAGTCTTAATGTGTGAAAGTTATGGCCAGTAGCTGAAAACTGATATAAGTAAATGATTGCCTTAGTGAATAAGGAGGAAAATAACTATATGCATTTTATTCTGTCTTGCTTTTAGGTAAAGTTGTCCTTGATCTTCACCTAAAGCAAAATTTGAGGCGAATGGAACAGGCTCTCAGTCTTTTTATTGCCATCACTTGCCTGAGCTTTTAATTCGTTTAAGGAAAGCAAAGGCCTTGTACAAGCACAATTTTCCAACCATATTAAAAACAGAGTGTCGTATGACGGCTAATAACTCATTATGTAATAAATTTACAGGGTTTTCCAGACTATTCCACGATAGTACATTAACATAACATTCAATTCTTCTTTGAAAATAAGTTTTTGATGTGCTTGATTCCACTCGGCTGAAATCTGACCCCTGGGCAGTTTGCTGCCTCGTAAACAACCTCATGAACGAACACTTAACGACGATTGAACGAACACCGTGACGAGTAGGGACCATCTTAAGGCTGGAATGATGAATTCATAATGCGGCATGAACAGAGGTCACCGGCGCTAGCTCTCTCTCTCTCTCTCTCTCTCTCTCTCTCTCTCTCTCACACACACACATGTCTTGCAAATACTTATTCTTTTAAATGAACTGTTTTTGTTTAGAATTAAATTGTAGAGGGGGACAGCTCTCTCTCTCTCTCTCTCTCTCTCTCTCTCTCTCTCTCTCTCTCTCTCTCTCTCTCTCTCTCTCTCTCTCGGCTTGCAAATACTTATCCTTTCAAATAAACTATTTTATTTAGTAAAAATGGAGAGTGAGACAGAGAGAGAGAGAGAAAGCATGGCAAGTTGGCACGTGTTCGAACAAAATCACCTTTGGAATTCGAACGTAGCAGAATTAATGATGCACCTTATGTAAGACGTGGTCGACGTAATGCGGGTGAGGCTTCTGTGAATATGTAGGAAACAGCTTATGACTGGATTTGATTTAATTCGCGTAAGATTTGAATAGTCGATGATGGGACAGTGACTGATGCCGGCATTCTCTCTCTCTTAAGCCATCCTTTTTTCTAAGGATTTTAATGATTTTCCGTTGGCAAGAAAAAAACACACATATACACACACACATAGATATCTATGTATATATATATATATATATATATATATATATATATATATATATATATATATATATATATATATATATATATATATATATATATATATATATATATATATATATATATATATAAGCGAATCCCACAGGAAAATGACAGGCAGAAGTTCAGTGCCAGGCGCTTTCACATTTATTAACGTGTCGTCTGGGCACAAATGAGACACTGATGAAAAGAAGGTTACAAAGTCAACAAAAAGAACAAGAATACCAGATAGTTAATTGTCAAAGGGTAATAAACAGAAAGGTAATCCAGGATAATCCGCGATTAAGCGGTCACAAACTAAAACCACAGACCTAACTACAAGAGATACGGAAGTTTAGCCATACAAAATCCAAAAACGTGCATAGAAGTGAATACCAGATGGATAATTGTCAAAGGGTAATACACAAAATGGTAATCCAAGATAATCCGGGATCACGCGGTCACAAACTAAAACCAAATACTTAACGATAAGAGATACGGAATCTTACCCATTCAAATTACAGGAACATATATAAAACTGAATACTAATTTTGCTTATATTTATCAACAACTTTTTTAATTATGGAGGCATCAAGTTTAAACAAACCAACACGTAAAGTCCTTAAGAATAATCCAGAAAAGATAGAGAATTTAACATTTTGATGATGATTGGCATAATAAAAAATAATGAACAAAAGAGGCAATGTTAGTTGATTTTCGAAAGGCTGAAAAGGTGACATTTCTATCATGTCTATGGACAGTTACAACAAGAAAATTCGTTTTACAATTTCTTTCTTCCTCTACGGTAAATTTTATAGAAGGGACTAAATTATTTAGCTTAACCAGAAATTCCTGGAGATCATCTTATTAACTGGAGCAAAGCAAGATCTTTAGTCCTGTGCAACGACACAGTTAAAAGGAATATCACTGAATCTTGTTTCATCGAGTCTAATAATGAAAGTGTTCTAAATTTAAGTCTTGGTTTGTTTAGACTTGATGCCTTCACAATTAAAAAAGTTGTTGATAAATATAAACAAAATTAGTATTCAGTTTTATATATGTTTCTGTAATTTGAATGGGTAAGATTCCGTATCTCTTACGGTTAAGTATATGGTTTTAGTTTGTGACCGCGTGATCCTAGATTATTTTTTTTGTTTATTACCCTTTGACAATTAACCATCTGGTATTCAATTCTATACATGTTTTTGGATTTTGTATGGCTATACTTCCGTGTCTCCTGTAGTTAGGTCTATGGTTTTAGTTTGTGACCGCTTGATCCCCGATTATCCTGGATTATCTTTCTGTTTATTGCCCTTTGACAATTAACCATCTGGTATTCTTGTTCTTTTTGTTTACTTTGTAACCTTGTTTTCATCTATGTCTCATCTGTGTCCAGACGACGCGTTACTAAACGTGAAAGCCCTTGGTACTGAACTTCTGCCTGTCATTTTCCTGTGGGATTCGCTTATACACTGAAGTCACTTGCATCTACTGTGATTTTTTAAGCATATAGATGTATATATATGTGTGTACTATATATGTATTATATATATGTGTGTGTGTATTATATATATATATATATATATATATATATATATATATATATATATATATATATATATATATATATATATATATATATATATATATATATATATATATATATATATATATATATATAATCATACACACACAGATCACCAAAGCTTCTCTGTCGGTTTCTAACGTACTTCCCTTTCGCCTTGCAAATAATACTGATACTAATGGATAAAAACAATCATTTTAACGAAGTTCTTTTAGATATTTTTTTGTGACATTTTTCAATTTTTTTGGAATACACATCATGAAATCGTCTTTTAGCATTTCAATGAAAAACTGAGAAAATTATGTTTGTACAATGCGTTCATTTTTTACAGTAAAGATAATTGACCGAAGAAATTAGAGAAGAAAAAACTAATCGCCTTCAAATGGATAAAGACAGCTTTGACAACTCGAGTTTCACCTCTGTCGACCGAGAGAAAGATACAAAGCTTGTGAGAGAGAGAGAGAGAGAGAGAGAGAGAGAGAGAGAGAGAGAGAGAGAGAGAGAGAGAGAATCCTCAGACCCTCGTAGCCTCAAGGTACTCAAGAAAGGCCTGGAAGTTTTGACCTTTTATTTATTTCCTGTGAAAATATTCTTCACATCTTATTCGTTTTTTCTCTAATAATCTTTGTCATTTTGCAACACGTTTGTTTTCCTCGCATATGTCATCATATATTAGGATTATTTTCGTAATATTTGAATGCGCACAATCAGCCTTACAGACTGGTCAGGTACAGAAGTGTCTTGAAGACTGGAACATAAATACAAACATGGAATTACTGACTGATGGTATGTATAAAAGATTTTCGATTCTTGTGCAGACTAAAAAAGATAGTTTCATATTTTTTCTTCACGTTAATATATATATATATATATATATATATATATATATATATATATATATATATATATATATATATATATATATATATATATATATATATATATGTGTGTGTGTGTGTGTGTGTGTGTGTGTGTATGCATATATATACATATATATGTGTGTGTGTATGATATATATACACATACATACATACATACATACACTGCATGATATCAACGTATTGTAGTCGGGAATCAACATATTCCCAGCACCTGATTGCTGATAACACCTGTTATTATTTAGGTTCCCGTTTCCTGTGTGACATTCCTAATATCACCCGCAGATTTTGAAACAAGTTTGAGATATTGTTCAATACTGCCATGCATATGTTCGACTGCATCAAAAGACGAGAGAGCTGCTTTCCGGCGTCTGGTCTGAGCTGATAATCTCCACAAAAGTGCAATTCATGAAGTGGAGACTCGTTCATTCTAAGTACAGTTCCCAAAGAACTGGTTTTTGGCACATTTGTTGGAGCCAGTAGCATCTACTCGTCCTTGGGAGATGACCTCTCTCTCTCTCTCTCTCTCTCTCTCTCTCTCTCTCTCTCTCTCTCTCTCTCTCTCTCTCTAAGTATATTGATGGCCCGTCTAAAAAAAAGTGTGGGCACAGTCAGTGAACCAACGTCCTTATATCTAGCCACTGTGTACAAACCGGTGTCTTAAATCTCTCTCTCTCTCTCTCTCTCTCTCTCTCTCTCTCTCTCTCTCTCTCTCTCTGCAAAAAAGCACCTCCTCTAAACAAGTATCTATATTCTGTTAAATGATCCGTCAAAATATGTCAAAAAACAAGTCTTTAAAATTATTCGATACAGAATAATTTTCTTTTTAAACTGGGCATTTTCACTCTTTCTCCAGCCTCTCTGGGATGACATAGCGAGATGGGAGCGTTCTCTAGGAACCGTATTCTGGTTTTCTGACGTTTATGTATTGCTCAAATTAAAGCGAGGATGAACAGAAACTTTTTTAAAGAATGATGGAGAGAGAAGGCTAACGTTGTTGTCATAAGGAGATTGAACCAGGATATTCTGCTGTAGGGGTTTATCTTCTTGTCAAGTGTTGCACGGTGAAACCTAGGCGCATATATTTTTCTTCGTAAATGTGCAAGGATTTTAGTTGTATTCGACTTCCACATGCGATATTAGCTATTAGGTAACAATAATATGCATACAGCATGTATACATACATACATACATTCATACATACATATACGAGTATATATGTGCGTGTGTGTGTGTATTGTTTGTTTGTGAGTGTGGGCGCTGTTGTTGAATTTAGACAATAAATCTGTGTAACTTCCCTACATCACTATGATATTTTTTTCTCTGAATGTCACAAATTCACATACCATTCAAGTAAAACGTTTTTAATTTCTTCAGTATCATCTTATTGACGTTTCAATTTATCATCTATGTCGTCCTTTTTAGTTTTCTGTAAAAGAAAACTATTGAGGCGGCTTTTCTGTCAGTTGGCACTTTATTCTGTCCGCCCTCAGATCTTAAAAACTACTGAGTCTAGAGGGCTGCAAATTGGTATGCTGATCATCCATCCTCTAATCGTCAACCATGCCAAATTGTAGCCCCCTAGCCTCAGTAGTTTTTATTTAATTTAAGGTTAAAGTTAGATATGACCGTGCTTCTGGCAACGATATAAGATAGGCCACCACCGGGCCGTGGTTTAAGTTTCATGGGCCGCGGCTCATACAGCATTATACCGAGACCACCGAAAGATAGCTCTATTTTCGATGTCCTTGATTATACAATGTACAGAAAACTCGACTGCGCCGAAGAAACTTCGGCGCATTTTTTACTTGTTTGTTATTTTCCCCAGCGGCGTTATTCTCTGATTCTTCCTGTGACTTTTTGTTCACTTTGTGTATTACGTGGACATGTTATCATCACAGATTTCTCGAGACACAGGAAAGAAATGAATGTTAGAATTTAATGGATGAAAAAGCGATTGACTCGGGTGTTAGCAATGTCCACGTAATACACAAAGTGAACAAAAAAGTCACAGGGAAGAATCAGAGAATAACACTGTTGGGGAAAATAACAAATAAGTAAAAAAATGCGCCGAAGTTCCTGCATTTCATTGCCAGTCTGAATCTGAATGAGAGAAAGAGTTCAAGGCCTATAGATATACAGTAATTTAATCTATAGACCTTGGAAAAGTTTTTGAGGTCACCATTTTTGCGTGGCTGAGCTACATTTCTTTGCTTCACTATATCGAGTGTACAGTGCTTAGTATACGTCTCTCTCTCTCTCTCTCTCTCTCTCTCTCAGTATGTGACGATGTTTACAATGAATAGTATGTCTCTCTCTCTCTCTCTCTCTCTCTCTCTCTCTCTCTCTCTCTCTCTCTCTCTCTCTCTCTCTCTCAGTATGCCGATTAAGTTCACAATGCATAGTATACGTCTCTCTCTCTCTCTCCTCTCTCTCTCTCTCTCTCAGTATGTGCCAATTAAGTTCACAATGCATAGTATACGCCTCTCTCTCTCTCTCTCTCTCTCTCTCTCTCTCAGTATGTGACGATGTTTACAATGAATAGTATGTCTCTCTCTCTCTCTCTCTCTCTCTCTCTCTCTCTCAGTATGTGCCGATTAAGTTCACAATGCATAGTATACGCTCTCTCTCTCTCTCTCTCTCTCTCTCAGTATGTAGTATGTTCCAATGCATAGTATACGCCTCTCTCAATGCTCTCTCTCTCTCTCTCTCTCTCTCTCTCTCTCTCTCTCTCTCTCTCAGTATGTGCCGATTAAGTTTACAATGCATTACAATGCATTAAGTAGTATACGTCTCTCTCTCTCTCTCTCTCTCTCTCTCTCTCTCTCTCTCTCTCTCTCTCTCTCTCTCTCTCTCTCTCAGTACGTGCCGATTAAGTTTACAATGCATAGTATACGTCTCTCTCTCTCTCTCTCTCTCTCTCTCTCTCTCTCTCTCTCTACAATCTCTCTCTCTCTCTCTCTCTCTCAGTACGTGCCGATTAAGTTTACAATGCATGGTATACGTCTCTCTCTCTCTCAGTACGTGCCGATTAAGTTTACAATGCACAGTATACGTCTCTCTCTCTCTCTCTCTCTCTCTCTCAGTACGTGCCAGATTAAGTTTACAGTGCATAGTATACGTCTCTCTCTCTCTCTCTCTCTCTCTCTCTCGATTAAGCTTAAGTTTACAATGCACAGTCTCTCTCTCTCTCTCTCTCTCTCAGTACGTGCCGATTAAGTTTACAGTGCATAGTATACATACGTCTCTCTCTCTCTCTCTCTCTCTCTCTCTCTCTCCAAATATATGCAGTCACATGTATTGTTCTAGTCTGTTGCATCACTCCCAAGAAACACTGGATGGAAAAAGCTAGTGGAAAAAAAAATGGCAGTCTCTTTCCAGCCGTGGTTTTGTGCGGAAAAATCGCAATTCGACGCCGTCTCTCGTCTGAGGCAGACGAAAATAAGTACCACCCCTAAAATTGGTTCCTATCCGCCCCCTTACCGTTACGTTCAATCTCTTCAGTAGCACGTCAAAGCCCAAGGCATTTCACATGCTGTCTTTTGAACTTTTTTTTTAATCTATCTTCTTTTTGTGTCTGGATTCTACAGCTTCGAACATAACTTTTTCCCTGAGATTTTTCTCTGGATTGCAACTGTTGGTTCAGTGATATATATATATATATATATATATATATATATATATATATATATGTATATATATACATATATATATGTATATATATATAATGTAATATATATATATATATAATATATATGAATATACATACATATATATGTATGCATAATTATACAGAATATATATACAAAATTATTCTCAGAGTTTATGATTTTATTCTAGTTTCTTTTGCACATTCAAACACGCTGCGCAACGGGATGCTCGGTTGTTTCTCAATAGATTTCTTTCCGAGAGCAACTCTTACTTCAGAAAGAGATTCATTTCTATTCTAAGTTCTTTTGAGTTTCACTAAGCAACTCTTTCGACTCTTGCAAAAGCTTAAGCTCTTGAGAACAACAACACGTCTTGCTCTTCCCAAGGTCAGCTCTCGACTGAAATAAATACGCTCCTTATGATAAAGGTAACATGATGATGATGATGATGATGGTGCTGATTGTTTTTACAATTAGTAAGAGTAGCAGCAGATGTTGCAGGAACTGAATAGAATATATAGTGCACGCTTATTGCTTTTATGTCGTTTTCAATTTTTTTTTATTCCTTTGCGTTAACGAAATGAGAATGTATCGTTCGATGGATAATAGATCTTTTATTTCGTCTTCGTTATTTTTGAAAGAGATTTAAAAATGAGGTTCATCCAAGCATACTTCTGATTATTCCCAGTATACTCGGTCAATATGTACATGATCCCCCAATACGCACACAAAAACACTTTCAGTAAATACGTACATAATTCCCCATTCCACACACACACAAATACTTTCAGTAAATACGTACATGATCCCCACTCCACATATAAAGACACATTTGGTAAATACGCACATAATTCCCCACTCCACACATAAAAATACTTTCAGTAAGTATGCACGTGATCTCCATTCCACTCATAAAATACAATAATTAAATACGTACATAAGTCCCCACTCCACAAACGAAAACACTCTCAGTAAATAAATACATAATTCCCCACTCCACACACAAAAATACTTTCAGTAAATACGGACATAATTCCCCACTCCACACACAAAAATACTTTCAGTAAACACGGACAAAATTTCCCACTCCACACACAAAAATACTTTCAGTAAATACGGACATAATTCCCCACTCCACACAAAAACACATTCAGTAAATACGTACGTAATTCTCCTCTCCACACACAAAAACACATCCAGTAAATACGTACATAATTCCCCACTCCACACACAAAAGCAGTCAGTAAATACGTACGTAATTCCCCACTCCACACAAAAACACATTCAGGAGGCACGTACTTAGCTCCCCACTCCACACAAAAGCACAATCAGGAAATACGTACCTAATTCCCCACTGCACACAAAAGCGCATTCAGGAAATACGTACATAATTCCCCACTCCACACAAAAGTATTTTCCTTAAACAGATATATATGATCCCCACCCCACATACAAACTCAGCCATAACTGTGATAATAAAGGTGTACGTACGTTTTATAACATCCTGACACAAATATTTTTAGTTATTTTATTCAGCTGAAAAATAATAATTTCCTTTGCACCACAAAAATCAAGAAAAATTAGTCTGATTTTGCGTTGTTGATGTTGGTAGAGGATTCCGAATCTCGCGCGAAGCTTCCTCCTCCTCCTCCTCCTCTTCTTTTTTTCAACAGGAATGTGAACATCGCCAAGGACGTCTACAAGACATCATCATCATTATTGAGAGAGAGAGAGAGAGAGAGAGAGAGAGAGAGAGAGAGAGAGAGAGATCTAGTGATAAGAGTTATGACTATAATATATTGAAGATTATCGTAATTGTAGATTCATCAACATGCTGAGCACAGATGCGTTCTTTGGAGGACCCCAGCAATCTACTAGAAGCTAGCTAGCTAGCTGGAGAGAGAGAGAGAGAGAGAGAGAGAGAGAGAGAGAGAGAGAGAGAGAGAGAGAGATTTAATATTATCTTTCTTACCCTGCACAGGTGGGCTACTGCCGACGATGCTGTTCATGCCCAGGAGGTTTCCAGGTGGACAGCAAACAGCGCCTCCTTCCTCCCCCCCTGCCTTCCACCTTAGATTAAGACAGGACCCCTACCACACCTTCCCCTCCCCTGCCCTCCACAAGCCCCCACCCCCACTCACAACCGAACGTAGTAGTACATCAAATGCCACCTGTTCTCGGTACTTTTTCTCCAACGACTTTCCTTCCTTTGTATTTTGTTTTTGAGGTTTTCTGATTTGATGGTTTCGTAATTGCATGTTTTATTAATTCTTATAAAAAATAATTAATAATTATTCATATTTATTGTGCTTCTCAGCTTTTGGATCATTTCGTAAGCCTCTCTGCTGTGACTTTTTTGCTTGAAGTTAACTGTAATATTTGAATAAATTTACTTTGAATTTCCATTTGTAGTTTTGCATATAAGTTATGATGTGATTCATAATTCTAGGATGTTATTTGGACGTGACGGAGGCACAAAGCAAAAAAAAAAAAAAAAAGAGAGATAGAGAGAGAGATTTACCATTATTATTTCGTAGATCGTTGCCACCTTATGAAGACTCCCAAGGCCATCAAATTACACATTTAAGGCAAAGCTTACAGGTCCGCGGGGATCCGCTGTCCCCGCATAAGCTTGGCAAGTTATTTCTCTCGGAGACTCGCATCTTTGATCTTTGTGTCTGCTCTTTTGCCTGGAGGCGTCGAATGACCCAGGGTTCCGCAACCAATAGAGTCGGTTGAATTCTTTTCGGATTACGTCATTTGCGCAGCAACCAGGTCCTGCACCTCGGTGCCCAGAGGTATTTAGACACTTTAATTGGGCATTCGTCTCGTTGGTTAGTTTAACAAGGCTATTCTTACACCGGGCTTTGTGCCGCGAGAGGGAGCCAAGAGACTCGTTCTTGCGCAGCCTTGAAATCTGTTCGAACAACTCGGCAAACCATATGTACACCTGCACAACAGAGAGGTGGGGGGAGGAAAAAAGTAGTGGTTCTTAAAAAGGCAACGAGTAATGGTTCTCAAGCATGATCGTTTAACCAGCGTTTTTATTGTTTTTCCCGTGGAGTGGCTGACGTTTGGGAGAGAGAGAGAGAGAGAGAGACCAGGCAATAATCTACTCAACCTTCGTTCTTGTAGCGATTTCATAGCGGGTACGATTTCAGTGCTGCGATGTAATTATTAAGATGTATGTTTGTCTGTTGCTAACCATGGATGGGATGTGTAGGGGGCAAGGAAGGGGAGGGAGGAGGGAGGGAGGGAAAGGGTGGAGGGGCAGGATAAATGATAAGATTGTATGCTGGAGTAACGTAAGGTACATGCAGACATTCAGACGCTGGATTATTATGCCTATGCCTCGGTAAGTGACACACAAACACGTACGCACACAGGCACCACACACGCACATATATGTGTGTATGTATATGTATATATATGTATATATATATATATATATATATATATATATATATATATATATTTATATATATATATATATATATATATATATATATATATATATATATATACATTTATATATATATATATATATATATATATATATATATATATATATATATATATATACATAAACATATGTAAAGGATTTGGTAAAAATAAATATTATAACTCACCATAAATCTGTTTTTCATGGAAGGACTGGCACCAGATGATGTCACCCATCCGATGTTCTGTCAGTATATTTGGAATGAGGTTCCTAACCCCATGCTCTACCTGTGAATGTCTAAAGAACTTATGTACAGAGAGGTGTAGCTTCTCTTGCTGGTCACGCATCCAAGTACTGGCCAGACACTGCTTAAGTTTATTTATAGAGCCTTGGAATAGAATGGAATATAGAAGTTTGGCCAAAGGCCAAGCACTGATACCCATGAGGCCATTCAATGCTGAAAAGGAAAATGAGTGAAGGTTTTAAAGGTGTAACAGGAAAAAAACCTCGCAGTTGTGCTATGAAAAAATTTTTAGGAGGGAGTGGTAAGTAAGATGGAAGCAAGAGAATATGAATGAAGGTACAGTAAAAGGGATGAAAGGGGTCGCAGCTAGTGGCCGAAGGGATGCTGCATAGAACCTCGAGTAATGTGAACAGTGTAGTGTGTGAGATGCACTGACGGCAATACTTCCCCTCTGGGTCTATGCCTCGGATCGCGATGAAGATGGATGCAATTGTTCAATATAACTACTGTCATATTATCCTCTTCCTATTCAACTATAGAAGACACATCAGCTGCGCTCAATAAACTCTCCCCCCTCCCTGAACTACACACACACACACACACACACACAGAATGCTCTGTCATGTACGCATTCTTGAGCTTCTTGAATATTAAGACCTTTACGTTCCCGCGTTTTGTCTGCTGCCCGCGCATATTACATAATCATGAACTTGACAAAACTGATACCTCGTCTTTGTAAAGTTTTACTTTGTATATTTATATTTGTAAGAAAAGTGCTATAAAAATACAGTAGTTTTAGTGATTGCAAGAGTAAAGCTAGGCTCAGTTTTCACAACGCTAGTAATTTCCAAGCGTTACATGATGTAGATAAACAACTAAAAGTCGAACTCGCTTGTTTTAAACTAAAAACTTCACCTATTACACCAACAGTATACCAGTGACGTCAGTTTTCACAACGGTAGTTATTCCCAAGCCAGACGTTTCGTAGAGAACTATGCTAGTTACATAACGTAATAAACAACAAAGACCCCAATTCACTTGTTTTTAAACTAAACCTAATCTAATGCATAAACTATACCAGTGACGAAGAAATATATGCAGGCAGATCAGAGAAAACTTGATCATGTTCGTATAAGCCGTTCTTGGTAAGCGGTCCCGGGAGAACGGTTAGTCTAGTACTTAACTTTGCGATCCTTGCTGGATTTACTGCACAGGCGCCGTGACGTCTTCGTATAGTCGAGTCGCTGTTTAAGCCGTGTTCATTGTATTTAGTGAATACCATAGAAATATATGTATGTAAGTGTGCGTGTGTGTGTATATATGTGATTATGTATATATATGTATATATACATACATATACATATATATGTATGTATATTTGCATGTATATATATGTATATAGATATTTATATATACATATATTGATATGTATGTATATATTTTATATATATAAATATTTATATCTATATTCATATTAATATATATTTATTTTTTAAATATATATTATATATATAAATATATATATTCATTTACATATATATACTGTATATATACATACAGTATATATATATATAACAATTCTCTGTGATATATATATTTATATGTATGCATATATTCGTATATATTTATATATGTAAATATTTATAAATAGTTATATATTTATATTATATATATGTTTATATATAAATATATATATATATATATATATATATATATATACATACATACATACAGTATATATATACAATTCTCTGTGATATATAAGTGCAACGGTGCTACAACAGTACAAGAGAAGAAAATCATATTTACCAGGGGCTTAATTCGCTGAAGGTGTGCAGTTTTAACTCTGCTAAAAATCCTGCGCTTCGCATTCCTCAGCCGCTGACATGGACGACCTTGAGATGCGAACCGTTCGTCATTCTCGGTGAGTAATTGATTAGAATATTTTAATAGCCATTATGAAAGCGTTTTACGTCACTGGCGGTGATTGGAACGTGAAACGTTTAAATTAACGCAGCTGGGAGGTTAATTTTGTATCGTGCAGTCAGTCATATTGTATATATATATATATATATATATATATATATATATATATATATATATATATATATATATATATATATATTTATATATATTTATATATATTTATATATATTTATATATATTTATATATATATGTATATTATATTTATATATATTAATCTATATATATATCTTAAATATATATGTATATTAATATATATATATATATATATATATATATATATATATATATATATATATATATATTATATTATATATATATATATAGTATTATATATATTAAATATTATATATATATATATAATATATGTATATATATATAAATATATATATATATATATATATTATCAAACATATATATATATATATACATATATATATATATATATATATATATATATGTATATATATATAAATATATATATGTTCCTTTATCAAACAATCAGGTGGAGGTCTTGCTGCTGGGACAAAACTTAAATATAGCGTAAGGACAAGACAGATGTTTTAAGTTTGTTTTGATAGTCATAATTTTAACCATGTGATTAATTGGTAAAGTTATGGAATGTTGCTATATTACCAAGCGTAATATTGTCCCGTCAGATACAATAAGGAAATGAATGTTCCTGTTTACTAAACCATCGAATACATACTGACAAAGTTGTGTCGTGACGACATCACCCTCCAATGAACGTTGCAAATGAGACACTGAAGACCCTTCTTGGCGTCTGCATGAGGGAGGACCCTCTTCAGATGCCCTATGGGCACGATGTACACACCAGCAGATCAAAGGTATCGCAGTGGACTCAGTCTTAGGTGTGATTTTTGCAACTTCTTCATGGTTGCATCAAAGAATAGGTCTCCAGTGAAATGGATGTCCTTTTCATCCACTGCTGTTATGTCAAAGATGCCTGTGTCAGGATAGCCAATGAAAATGCACTCCTACATCTCAAGGACACCTTTAAAGCTTAGTCTCGTCTACGTTTCACTAAAGAAAGGAACAACAACGACCGGCTTCCCTTCTTTGATGTCCTCTTTAACTACCAGGAAGATAACTTCAAAACATCGGTCTATGTTCAGGGTACCAGTGCTTGGCCACTGTCTGAGCGGTGTATGCGAGCACCTCTGTCGGTGCATAATCTTACTCACCTTATCGCACTGCAGCAGTTGGGCCGCCACTCGTAATGAGCTCAAATTGGCTGCCCAACAGCTTGTAGACAATGGTTTCATGAACACTACCGTCTAGAGGGTTACCAGGGAAGTTATGGACCAATGGTACTGCAACAGAATGAGTCGAGAATCCAACAGGAACAATGATGAATCGAAGGTAGCCCTCTGTTGTAAAAATCAAACGATGAACACCTACAAAGATGACGAATGCATTATAAAAGACATCGTAACCCCAAATGTTCATCCTGCAGGCAGTTGGTAGTACGACAGGTATAAATGCAGTCTTGTACTGTCAATAAAAAAAAAGACTTTGCATCTCATCTTTAAAAATGACGAGGCACCCTGCACAGCCAAGTCTCGAAGCAATAACTTAATATATAAACAAAATTGCCAAGGTAAGGAATGTAGGCCTCACCAAGCTTCATAATATATTAGGATGGCTAAGATTCCTCTGTCGAGGCGAGTGACCATCACCAGTAATATTTCAGGCTAGTCGCATAAACGTTGTTCTGCTATTCATGATGTCACATTGTGATGCAGGCCATGGCAGGGCACGACGTCGTAAGTTAAGGTTAGGTTACGATATATCCCTGTTGAAATATGTCTTTCATCTGCTTGTAAGCTGGCCACGACCAGTGGAAATAACTTGTGTAACCCTTCTATACTTTTACCGCGCTGTCCAAGCGGCAGCACTGGGAGAAGCGAGGCCTCCATTTCATTAGAGAGCTATTAGCAGCATGTGGACAGAAACATTAGGCTATGAGAGGAATCCCCGTGACTCCATTCTCGAGGCTTTAGATAACAAAGAGGGAACAACTGCCTGTTAATTTACAACAATAAGAATTATTCATACATCCATATTACCAACACTGAAACACCTCCGTGACCTTCCAACTATATGACGATCACCAACCTAACCGCTGAATGGATGAGGTTGCGAGCGAGATATTTTTTCAGTTCAAGCCTAATTACCATCAACATCCTCTGACTAGCTTGTCATTCCCAATAATCCATATTCATGTACTGTGATTAGCCAACGAACAAATTTCTTCCCACAGAATCAATACATTTTCCGTTAATAATAAAACCATGTCGGTTTTTGAAAGATCTGCCCTACAGACTACTTTGAAAGAAAATTGTACTGTTCTAAATGACTGGACCTTTAGTGTGCTATCAGATTGTTGTATTCAGTTCTGTTTGAATGTATACTGGACTTGCATAAGTCTACACTGCGTATGTATTCATGTATGTGAATGGCTTAAAGAGGTTATGCACAATTTAAGTGCTTATCAGATAATTATACTCTGCAACGCCCTTACAGAGAAATGTGTATTTTTATATACAGATAACGATGCAATAGAAGAATTCTGTGATTAACTAGAAAAATTAAAATTTATCCTTAGTACTATTCATTAAACACAAATATATTTATGAAATATTTCTTGAAAAGCCGTTGTATAAACATTTTGTGGGTTCTAACCCGATGCGCGTAAGAGATACGGCTTGCTAAGGCTTTACTGAAAGATTCTGGGTCGATGACCTTTGGAGTTGTGACACCAACCGAATATTAACCGAAATTTCAAAATCAAATACGTAGAGTCTGTTAAGTCTCAATTTTGAATGTTTTGACTGTGATACTTAGAAAATGAAAATAAGGGGAAAATGTTTAGAGAGATAGAGAAATAGATAGACAGATGTGCCACCAAAATCTAAAGGCTCTGTTAATTAATATCGACTCGATGTCCGGAAATTTCCTTAGTTTTAGGAGCTAGGGTATAGGCCAGTAACGGTTTCTGTTATGATTTAATTTCGTTATTGTTCTGTTTCCCTTCCTGCCCACCCACTCCCTCTCTCTCTCTCTCTCATATATATATATATATATATATATATATATATATATATATATATATATTATGTATATATATTTATTTATATATATAAACAATGTATAAAAACGTATATATATTTATGAATATATGTATATTAATATATATGTTTATATATACTGTATATATAGAATGCATGTGTGTGTGTAGGGAAAAGGGAGAGCAAGATGAGAGAGAGAGAGAGAGAGAGAGAGAGAGAGAGAGAGAAAACAATTTGAACCCTTTCCTGAATCTGCAGTAACGTGCGACGAAACCTTTTGTGAAACACCATCTTGGAATGCGCCCAAGCACTCCGTCCCGCGATTTGCCTTATTTGGCAGTACTCTCTTGGGGGTTACGGTGGGAGGTCATGAGGAGAAAGAGAAAAGAGAGAGAGAGAGAGAGAGAAAGTATGGCTGTCAACATCAGAATTAATTTCACGGCTTGGAACAGTGACTCTGATCGTCCATCAGTCTTTCGATTGGATTGTCATGCAGCGTCTCTTGGAAGTTACACTACAGCGATTTACCTTGATCTAGTTCAGAAATCTTCAAGGTAATTATCATATCTGTACTTTCTAATTGCAGCAAGGGAAAAGCACCCAGTTATTAGAGAGAAAACGAGTCGTTGGGTATCAGCTAAGAGAGTGCTCAGGTATTACGCGAATTCCTGCCCATCGCCATGCAGTGAAGGAACGATTTCGTTCGTGGCCATGCATTCTTCCTCATGCAAATCATGTGAAGTGTAGGATTATGTTATTTTTCATGTAGTGAGATTCAGCAACATTCATTTGTTCGTTTTAAGCTGACAGACTTATCGTAGTTATTTATTTATTTAATAAATTCGTTACGACTCTGTTCATCTTTGCCCTGTTCGTCCCGTCCTTGTGACTTACTCCAGAATAACGAACCCACATAACATCAATAATAAGAATAACGATAATGATTAACGAAAGACTACTTACTGACGAATAGATCTGTTATCACCATCGCCTCCTAAGACCCATCGATGACAACTTCAACAGCCTTTTCACGAGTTGACCAAAAGAAACCGCCGCCGTGTGCTCTCGCTCCCTGGGTGAAAAGAAGCGAGAAGGAATCAGGACTTCCTTTGGCAAGGCGCCACGGAGAGTCCATCCTGCAAGACCCTATGGACCTTGAGCCCACAGGGCCCACCAATCTTCCTTTCCTGTCCAAGAGAGAGAGAAGAACCTGGCAGTGCCTGGAGTTCGTGCTTGAGAAGAAGTCTTACGTTTAAGGTACAAGAACAGCCTTGTCCATTGTCTTCCACGTCTCCGGTACTTATGTGAGGGAAGTCGAGGTTTCGTGGCTTTGGGCGCTCAAGTCGAAGATGGATGGAAAGGAAGTCGAGAATCTCTCTCTCTCTCTCTCTCTCTCACACTCATGTAATTTATATTTATATAATTATATATATATATATATATATATATATATATATATATATATATTATATATATATATATATTATATATATAATATCCCTTTCTTTCTCTCTCATGTGATATATATTTATGTAATATATGTTATATTCATTACACAAAAACACACTTATGTATGAGTGTATATATATATATAGATATACACATATATATTCATGCATACATATATATATATTATGTATACATTTATATGTATATATATATATATATATATATATATATATATATATATATATATATATATATATATATATACACACACATATGGAAAACGTCGACTTCTCGAAAACTGGATACGTAATATAAACAGGAGGACGACGAGGTGGTGATGCATAATATCTCTTTTATTCCTGGAAGACTGACTGTTCAATGATGGAACCAGTTGTTTGTTAGCTAAGAGACTCGAGAAGCTGTTCTCGGTCACTCAGTACTTATATTTTGAGGTATGTTTG
>NC_089747.1:11250000-11252500 GCF_040412425.1 Macrobrachium rosenbergii
GTTTTATTTTTCATGCCACAATGCAATGGACAAAACCTATGAGTGAGGACATGCGTGTCAATTTGTTTCTACAGAAACTCCGTATATGTAGACACAGTATCTCGTAGTTATAAGATGCTATATGATGGATCAGCAAAGGTTTTGGAATTCGGTTGTATATGCGTACTCATATTGGCATATAAATATGAATATTTTGTAGTGTGTGTGTGTGTGTGTGTGTGTGTGTGTGTTTGTGTGTGTATGTCTGTGTTGATTGGTGAGTGTTTAGCCTATACAGACATTTATTGACATTGGTGTGTGTATATATTATCCTGATTCTCGTTAGAGCTCTGGGGAAAAACAAGGGACGACTTATTAGACGAAAGCTGTGAGTAAAGGCAGGACGTATTATTGAAAGTAAATGAAATAAGAGTAAAAAAAGACTAATAAGACTGAAGGAAAGTTGAAGTTATCTGTTTTAAGATACATTTAACTCCTTTGCGTAATTAACAAAGCTATTTGTAGCGTATCGTGGTCCATAATTCGGTTCATTACCATTGTATGAATTCAGTTCTACGTCAGAATCTGTAGTTTCGTTTTGATGCAAAGGTATAAACAATATTATCATAAAAAAGTTTGAAAATTGCCTATAAACGAACCGTTTAACGACAGATAAAAAACAGTAACTTAACATCGACCTAACGTTCAGAAATGAAATCCCTAAGGAGCAAAGTCAGCCTAATAAAGCCATCTTCAAAATCAAGAATCGTTCAGACCTAACTCCAATCTAGAAAAGGCTTCAGAGGCAGCAGACCCCGTCCTGGAAACGAGTATACCCCCGTCTCCGTGCGCTACTTGTCCCTGAGAGTTTTAACACATTCACTTATGGCCCTTATCGTCTCGGAATGAAAGTTGTTTGTCATCCAAAATAGTTGCGATGAATCTAGGGGGTTGCGTCATGTTGCCGAAGTGCTTGCGTGTCGTGATCGTACCTCCTGGAGTTTCTCTGTCATTATTATTATTATTATTATTATTATTATTATTATTATTATTATTATTATTATTATTATTATTAAATTTAAAGATAAAACTGTACAGTTTTATCTTTAAATATATGTGCTGTACATATACATAACTGTGGATTTGCTTCTCCATCTTAAGATTCATGCTACTGTGAGTAGTTTTGAATTATTATTATTATTATTATTATTATTATATTATTATTATTATTATTATTATTATTGTTATTATTATCATGTCGGAAGAAATATTGTTATTATCATTATTATTATTATTTCGGTAAAAATATTATTATTATTATTATTATTATTATTATTATTATTATTATTATTATTATTATTATTAGTTAGACTCTTTGATATCTCGTAGGATGAACAAACATTTGAGGTCTCGTATGACACTAAACACTTCCCATCAATTTGCGTGATTTATTATTATTATTATTATTATTATTATTATTATTATTATTATTATTATTATTATTATTACCTCACTTGAGACCATACAGAGAGATCCACTGTTGATCTCGAACTTAGAGAGCAAACAAAAAACTCATACGGTCGATTTGAAGTGGTCGGTAGAAGGCCTGTAAAGGGTGGTGGGGTGGGGTGGGGTGAATGGCTTAGCCAATCTGTGCCGTCGTGGCATGATCCATAATAACAGTTTACACTCGTGACCTGGATCCTGTGTCCACGGAGAGAGAGAGAGAGAGAGAGAGAGAGAGAGAGAGAGAGAGAGAGAGAGAGAGAGCGCATCCATCCGGGAACTCCTCTGAAAGGGTGCTGGATGCAAGACTTGCTAGGTTGCAATTTTTAAAGCTTTAGGTGATGCTCATTTCTCTCATTATCTGGGGACACTAGTTTGACCCCGTGGAAAGCATTTGTCTCTCTCGCTAGGTACAGACACTAGTTCGATCCCACGGGCGAGCAGTAGTGGGGTGGGGTTGGGTTGGGTTGGTGAAACATTTATCATGGCACTGTTGACCTAAAAGGTGAATTATTTCAAAGTTGTTAGTCAGCTGCTGTGGGTTGCAGGCAGGATGGAGAAGGGTATTAGTCCGTCAACCTCTTCCCTAACCCCACCCCCTGCCCCTACATGAAAAAAAAAGGCTCATGCAGAGAATTAAGAAATTGTAACCCTTTGAGGAAACAAGATATATATATATATATATATATATATATATATATATATATATATATATATATATATATATATATATATATATATATATATATACATATACCTATTACCTTATAGAGGGTTTGCTGTAGAATGGTAAAGCCTACTGGTTCTCAGCTAGTTGCTAGAAATGAGGCTGCTAGCTCATGCTCTTTTCTTGGCCACTGCTGAAGCTGGTACCTGCCCAAAACTGGCCCAGCTGGTGGGCGGTAAGCCGGGATCGAACCACATGCCTTGCAGATGCAAGTTCACTGATTTACCACAGAGCTACATTTCCTAAAACACACACATGTAGCTTAACGATCCAAGTTGTTAGTACAAG
>NC_089747.1:11257500-11285000 GCF_040412425.1 Macrobrachium rosenbergii
TTAAAGATTTATGGGCCGCGGCTCATACAGCATTATACCGAGACCACCAAAAGATAGATCTAGTTTCGGTGGCCTTGATTATACGCTGTAGCGGGTGTACAGAAAACTCGATTGCGCCGAAGAAACTTCGGCGAATTTTTTACTTGTTTTCCATTAATACTGTTGCTGTGAGTTTTACATCAAACTTTCTTACTATTTATTACGTAAAGATATTAATATTTACCTGATCATGCACATGTTCTGTACTTAGTTAGTATCGTGATTTCTCAGTTGGAAGTGAAATTAGGGAGTTTGTGCAATCTTCCTGTTGTCTCTCTGTCTCTTTACTAATGATTATGAGTATGGTAATGTATCCGTTTAATTAGCAAATTTTATTAGTTTTACTAAGGTTCTGAAAATTTTCTGGTAAAGAATGAAAGATGTTCTCAAAGTCTGGAATGCTTTCATTCGAGAAATGCTTTGCTAGGCTTGGTTTGAAAAGTGAGAAATGTTCTAATTATACGAAGATTTATATTGGTGTGCATTACCACTTGGTGGACAGAGGTTGATGATCCTGTGTGTGTCGTGAAAATGGTTTAAAATCTTATCTATGTAAATTAAGCACACAACCCGATACGCATTATGACTATACCATTCAACCATTACTGTCTGGTTTCGGGTAGTTTTACTGTTTGAAGCTAAGCTGGAATTAAGTTTATTTCCTGCTGTCCTGAACCCTGTTCCCCAAATTTATATTTTATATATACGGAGTCTGATTTCAGTTTTATGATACATTACACTACATTACACATGCCTTAACGTATTTTATATTCGTGCAGAAGTTAGGAAGGCAGTGAAGTTATGTATCAGTGGGTTTGAAAGGACTTCAGTAGTTATTTCGAGTAGCTACAATGACTCATATCATCCCGACTTCCTTACAATTCTACTTAGGACACTCTCACTACTGTAAGCCTCGAATTCGGAATATGAATAAAGACAGAAAAACTCCCCCTCTCTACTTGGATTCAAACCCACACACAGCAGTAAGATGAAGTTTCCGTAATCCACCGTGTTACTAGCGAAGAAATACTGTACACTCATCTTCACCACCCCAAGTAGAGTTCAGAGGTTCTTACTGTTTAGGCCGAGACAATGGAATCTACTTGTCACCTTCGCAAATGCCGTTCGTTTTGAATGCATTGGGCATGAACCGACGACGCCATCGAGTGACCCTACTTTTTGTCTTGTACTGTAACGTCGTGGATGAGCCACACATGGATGATGATGTCTGCTCAGTTGATCATCCTCTAAAGCCAAATGTTTTAATCTTACTTCTTTATCTGCTTGCGTTTATCTTTTCCTCTTCCAGTTTCCTAAAAATAATGTTTGTCAAGGTTTGGCTATCAGTAATCAGGTGCATATGATTGTTATGTACTAGATGTCAATTTCTGATTTTAGTTTTCTGTAAAAGAAAACTATTGTGACGGCTTTGTCTGTCCGTCTGCACTTTATTCTGTCCGCCCTCAGATCTTAAAAACAACTAAGGCTAGAGGGCTGCAAATTGGGATGTTGATCATCCACCCTCCCATCATCAAACATTCCAAGTTGCAGCCCTCTAACCTCGGTAGTTTTTATTTTTTCAAGGTTAAATTTAGCCATACTCTTGCCTCTAGCAAACTATATAGGATATGCCACCACCGGGCCGTAGTTAAAGTGCCATGGGCCGCGGCTCATACAGCATTATACCGAGACCATCGAAAGATAGATCAGTTTTCGGTGGCTTTGTTTATACGCTGTAGCTGCTGTAGAGAATACTCGATTGCGCCGAAGAAACTTCGGCTCATTTTTTACTTTATTTTTGTTTTTGTTTTTTGTTAGGTTGTTGTTTTTTTGACGACGACAAAAAGCTTTGTAGTTGCACTTTTACTTTAATCGTTAACTAGCTGAAAGATGGGGCGTCCGATTTGACGTTTGTGTCACGAATGGAATTTATTTTAGCATGAATATCCCGTATTCAATAATATCAATCAATAATTGGAAGACGTCCCTGTTTACAGAAATATATTTTTTAAGAGTTCATGTTACTTTCAACGATTCTATTTTCATGAGGAGTTTAGAGAAGACTAAGACTGGGGTTAGTTCGTTGTGAGCATTTTCCTCCAGTTATGAAACGAAAAGATGAACTTGTCTTTTAGGAAAAATGTATGTATGGTATTTGTGTATTTAAATGCTCTGCCATTTTTATTATGCGAATATTTCGTTAGTTATTATCATCACCACTTGATTTGTTAATAGTGATGGAAATACAGTTAGAAGGACTTTGATTATTATTATTATTATTATTATTATTATTATTATTATTATTATTATTATTATTATTATTATTATTAAAAATGTGCAAATATTCATATAGAACAAACCATAAATTATTTTTCATAGTAAAAAAATATTAACATTTAACCAAGAGAAATTTTTAGTATAACAGCGAATTAATATAAATTGCAAACAATTTATTTTATACGTAAGATATAACAAGCGAAAATAAGAAAGAAAATTTAAGGCAAAGGTTCATGTCACGTTTTCCAAGCAAGTGCGTTGTACCGTAATGATATTTTCTTGACTTGACAAAGACCCGTTTTGTTAAATGGTAATTGTCATTAGTACTTATAAAGCCAAAGGGAAAACGAACGAAGCAGCATTATTCCGATTATGGGTACGCGCCAATGCCATGTAAGCGCGAGGGACGATAATGACTTGAATTTTACGTAGTCTCTCTCTCTCTCTCTCTCTCTCTCTCTCTCTCTCCGGATAGGTATGAGCGATGACGATGAAGTACTTGAAGGCTTAATGATACGCTTTTTGTGTACGCTTTTTGGTACTGATAATTTATATTTCCTTATTGGTCTAGTATCGTTATTTTCTTAAGAATGGAGACATTTGGAGATTTTCGGGATTACGTTTACTGGGAATTTGTTGCCGGTATTTGAGGGAATTACTGCTGTGTATGTGTGTGTGTGTGTGTGTGTGAGAGAGAGAGAGAGAGAGAGCATGTGTGTGTGTATGTGATAGAGAGAGACAGACAGACAGAGAGAGAGTTTATGTCTGCATGTGTGATACCTGTGAGTTAACAAATCGTTGGTGTTGTGACCAGTCCTTCTATACGATAAGTGAGTTCGAAATATATTGCTGTTGTAATGTGATTTTTTTTATCTAACCGTGAGGTCTGTAAAGTAATGTGACCTGTTATGCAATAACCATAAAAGGCACTGTCACAATGCGACTCATTTTTAATACCATAAACGTGAGACTGAAATGTTATGATATGATTTTTTTTACGCAATAGCCATGAGACTGTAGTATTGGTGATTGATTTACTTATGCAGTAACTGTGAAAGTTATGCGAAATTCGTATAGCTGCAGAGTTTTTGCCTGACTTCTTTATGGTATAATCACGTTCCATGTTGTGTAAGTTGTTTAAACAATAACCATGAGGTCGGAATGTTGTGCGACTTGCTTAGTCAATTGCGTGAGGCCGAGAAGTTATTGTGTGACTTTTTTTTGGCAATAACTGTTAGTTTGCAACGTTCCAACGTAACTTGTTTTAATGATAATTGTTTTTGCAATAACTGCCAGATTACAATTTTGGTGTGTGACTTTTTTTCAGCAATAATCCTGAGTCTCTACTATTTTCATGTGACTTTTTTAAAGCAATAACTGTGAGACCGCAGTGTTATGTGACTTGTTTATGCAATAACCGTGAGACTGCAAAGTTGCTGTGTGACTTGTCTATGCAATAGCCCTGATACTTTTGACTTTTTCAAGTATGCAGTAACCATGAAATTGCAATATTGGGTGACCTATTTAATATGTGCATTAACAGTGAGGTTGCAGCGTTTTTGCTTGATTTGTTTTTGCAATAACCATGAGATTGCAGTGTTGCAGTGTGACTTTTTTGTACAACAACCATGAGGTTGCAATATTGTTGTGTGCTTTGTTCATGCAATAACTCTGAGATTATGTTGTTATGGGAGTTTTTTAAAGCAATTTTGAGACTATAGCATTGTTGTGTGACTTGTTTATGCAATAACTGTGGGCTTGCAGTATTACTGTGCAATACAGCAGTGGTGCTATGTAACTATTTAATACAGTAACTGTGAGAGTGTAATCTTGTCATGTGACTTCCTTGTGCAATAACCTTGAGACTGCCGTGCTTTTGTGGGACTGTTTATGCAATAACATTGAGACTGCAATGTTGTTGTGAGACTTGTTTATGCAATAACCTTGAGACTGCAATGTTGCTGTGAAACTTGCTTCTGCAATGACCTTGAGACTGTAATGTTGTCAGACTTGTTTATGCAGTAGCTGCAAGACTGCAATGTTGTTGTGAAATTTGTTTATGCAATAGCTGCAAGACTGCAACGTTGTTGTGAAATTTGCCTCTACAATGACCTTGAGACTGTAATGTTGGTGTGAGACTTGTTTATGTAATAGCTGCAAGACTGCACTGTTGTTGTGCGACTTGTTTATGCGGTAACCTTGATCCTGCAATGTTGTTGTTGTGAGACTTGCTTCTACAGTGACCTTAAGACTGCAACGTTGTTGTGGGACTTGTTTATGCAATAACCTTGATCCTGCAATGTTGTTGTGAAACTTGCTTCTACAGTAACCTTGAGACTGCAATGTTGTTGTGAAATTTGCTTCGACAATAACGTTGAGACTGCTATGTTGTTGTGAGACTTGTTTATGCAATAACTTTGATCCTGCGATGTTGTGAAATTTGCTTCTACATTGACCTTGAGACTGCAGTGTTGTTGTGAGACTTGTCTGTGCAATAACCTTGAGACTGCAATGTTGTTGTGTGACTTGTTTATGCAATAGCTGCAAGACTTCAATGCTGTTGTGAGACTGGTTTATGCAATAACCTTGAGACTGCAATGTTGTTGTGTGACTTGTTTATCAATAGCTGCAAGACTGCAATGTTGTTGTGAGACTGGTTTATGCAATAACCTTGAGACTGCAATGTTGTTGTGTGACTTGTTTATGCAATAGCTGCAAGACTGCAATGTTGTTGTGAGACTGGTTTATGCAATAACCTTCAGAATCCAGTGTTGCTGTGTGACTTGCTCATGCAATACCCTTGAGGTTGCAGTGTTGTTGTGCAAATTATTTATGCTATAGCTGTGTTGTAGTGACACTTTTCATGTAATAACCACGTGACTGCAGTGTTACTGTGTGACTTGTCTATGCAGTAACTATGAGACTAAAATGCTTATGAAGTAACCTTGAGATTGCAATGTTGTTGTGAAAGTTGTTAATGCAATAACCTTGAGATTGCAATGTTGTTGTGAAAGTTGGTAATGCAATAACCTTGAGATTGCAATGTTGTTGTGAAAGTTGTTAATGCAATAACCTTGAGATTGCAATGTTGTTGTTAAAGTTGCTAATGCAATAACCTTGAGATTGCAATGTTGTTGTGAAAGTTGTTAATGCAATAACCTTGAGATTGCAATGTTGTTGTGAAAGTTGTTAATGCAATAACCTTGAGATTGCAATGTTGTTGTGAAAGTTGTTAATGCAATAACCTTGAGATTGCAACTTTGTTGTGAAAGTTGTTAATGCAATAACCTTGAGATTGCAATGTTGTTGTGAAAGTTGTTAATGCAATAACCTTGAAATTGAAACTTTGTTGTGAAAGTTGTTAATGCAGTAACCTTGAAATTGCAACATTGTTGTGAAAGTTGCTAATGCAATAACCTTGAGATTGCAACGTTGTTGTGCGTTTTGTTTCTGCAATAACTGTGAGACAGCAATGTTGCTGTGTGACTTATTTACGCAATAACCTTGAGAGTGCAGTGTTGTTGTACGACTTGCCTATGCAACAAGGTTGGGACCGCAGTGTTACTGTGCGATATGTTTATGAAATAACTATGAGGCTGCAAGCGCTTCCTATTGCAGTATGACTTATTCAGTAATTAGTATGGGGGTTGAAAAAGGGTTGCTGTGATACCATGACCTATTTATGAGGTACTTATGAGGTCGCAAATGAAATTCTGTTACTGTGAGACTTGCTCCGCTCGGCAAGAATCATAGACGGCAAAAGCGTTGTAATTTTGCATGCTTTTGAAATAAGTACAATGTTAAAAATGCAACATGACGTATCTATGCAATAACGTGAGACTGCAAAAAAGCGTCATCGTTGTAAATAATTTGTTTATGCCTGCAGGAATGCTGCGTGCATGGCGAAGACAAGTGACGTAATGCTGTTTGTATATTCATTCAGGAAACGTTAGGCTGAGGAGACTATTTTATTATTATTATCAGTCGATGCTGCCTTCAGGCTGGAAGTGATGCTTGGGATTCCCAAACAAGTTTGCCGCCATAAGACTGTGTTTTATTTTTTCAACTTAACTTTTGTTCGCCTGAAAGAATATTTAGTCTAATGGGGAAATAATGTTGTACCTTTTCAAAGAGATATGAAAACGAAGAATGTTATAAAATATGAGCTGTTTTCTTGACTGTTAGATACGGAAATAATTGAAAAATACGAGTGAATGATAAATTAATTACCACAGAAATTACTTACATGTTTTATGAGCCGAGAAAATGTTGAGATTTAGGATGAAACATAAAAATTATTATACAGATTCAAAAGCTATAAACGTTTGTATGACTAAATGATGATAGTCATAAAAACGCTAAAAGCCTCTGCAATGAAGGCAGTGGAGTTTGAGGGTAAATAATAATCCATGGAATGTAACTGGATGTTGGGACGTACTCAGGTAGCAAACTACCTTTGTAGTTACCTTGAAATGTAAGACTTTAGATGGTTCGCAGACGGTAAACAAAAGCAGGCAGCAAAAAATGAAAACACAATCGCTCACACACACATTCTTTACGTATACTTCCCCCGTTAGGGGGGGGTAAGTGCCGTCAGTGCACCTCACGCGCGGTGCACTGTAGGCATTACTTAAGGTCCTTTGCAGCGTTCCTTCGGCCCCTAGCTGCAACCCCTTTCACTCCTTTTACTGTACCTCCTTTCATATCCTTTCTGCCATCTTACTTTCCACCCTCTTCTAACAATTATTTCCTAGTGCAACTGCGAGGTTTTCCTCCTGTTACACCTTTCAAGCCTTTTACTCTCAATTTTCCTTCCAGCGCTGAGTGACCTCATAGGTCGCAGCGCTTGGCCTTCGGCCTAAATTGTATAATTTATTCTATTCTGTTCTATTTGTATTCTTATTTGTTAATTATTTATATCTATATTTTTATATGTATATTTTTATTTATATATTTATATAAATCTATATTTCAAAATTTATTTATATCTATATTGTATACATTTCAAGCACTGTTGAGTTCTGCACGCAAGCAAGAGAAAAATCAGGACGATGCAGGAACTCATGCGAAATTAAGAGACACTTAAATTGGCCTCTCATCGAGAAATGAAGTGTAAATTGCCGAGATGTGAAATGTTAGATCAGTACAACTTCATTTTCTTCCCTTCCACCTGAGAGATAAAGGACTCCTTCTTTTTCTCTTCCTTATGTTGATTCTTGCATTAAGTGGGAAGGCGGCCTTGATGCGCATAGACTGGACAGCTGGTCTTCCTGGAGAGAGAGAGAGAGAGAGAGAGAGAGAGAATTTTTCATGCTTTTATTGTCTTTATGACCGTAAATTTTCAGGCTGCTTTTCTTTATAGTTACCAGGCATACCGTAACAATGAGCATGACCCTTTGTAATGGTAGTAGTAGTAGTAGCAGCAGCAGCAGTAGTAGTAGCAGCAGCAGCAGCAGCAGCAGCTGTTGTTGCAGGTAGCAGTAGCAGTAGCATTAGTGAGGCAGCAGCAGCTGCAGTAGCAGCAGCAGCAGCAGCAGCAGCAGCCAGTTGGCAGCAGCGGTTGAAACCAGTGCTTGGTGGGCCAGCAGCAGTTCGTTGGCAGCAGGCAGCAGCAGCAGGTGGTGGCAGCAACAGCAGTGGTGCAGCAGGTATTGGTGGTGGTAGTGGTAGTGGCAGCAGCAGCAGTGGCAGCAGCACCAGCAGTAGCAGCAGCAGCTGGTGGTGTTGGTAGCGTTGCCGGGCAACCACCAGCAGCAGGTGATCAGCTGGTGGTGCTGCTGGTACCAGCAGCAGCAGCCGTTGCCAAACAGCAGCAACGGCAGCAGTGGCATTGTAGTAGTATTAGTAGTAGTTGCAGCAAGCGGCAGTGGCAGTGGTGGTAGTGGTAGCACCACCGTAGCATAGCAGCAGCAGCAGCAACAGCATGGCAGCGGTTACTAGTAGTATTAGTAGTAGTGGCAGCAGCAGCGTTAGTAATAGTACTAGTAGTATTAATGGTAGTAGCAGCATCAGCAGCAGCAGCAGCAGTAGTAGTAGTAGTAGTATAGTAGTAGTAGTAGTATTTTAATGAGGGTGGTAAAAAGAGACGCGTAGCAGATTCACTAGTCGTCTGGCCAGTTCTCTTTTAGAGGAAATATATTTTGATTACTTATATTTTCGTTTGCTTTTTTTAATCATATGTTTTTCTTGTTTTACTATCGTTTTACTGTTCTCAGTCATATAATTTTTTTTTATTTTGGTTGATGCTAATTAGATGGACGCCTCAGGTGTTATTCATGAATATGTTATTCATATGTTATTCATGAATATGCTTGTGACGACTCGAAATGCTTTTGCTGTGGAGTAAAATTTGTACTCGAAGATAAGATCTAAAAATATTTTTGCTTTTTGGCTTCACTGATCATTGTTTTAGCGACAATAGTCCCGTCAATTATTTATGCAGTCAAGTCAGCTATTTTTTCCTTCGCGTCATTTCAAAGGCCTTGTTCAGATTTATCTCCTGTATGCCTCGGCGTCTTTTAAAGTGATTTTCTTTATTACCAATTATTCAGTTATTCTTCTTCCGTCAACTCTTAAGAAAGAAGATGGGTAAAAACGTCAAGACCAGGAAATAGAAACGCGCGTTTTCTGAGCACAAAACGAACGTTCGAACATCCTTGACTTGACCCATGCTTAATGTTTTATTCTTTTTTTTTGTCCCAGTAAGACTCGCACTAGCCCATGTAGGCTGTTAATAGCCAGTCGCTAATGACGACGTTGTTAGCGAACTAAGAGCCGAATGTGTTGTTTTATTTGTTAGCTAATTAGTTTTACGGGGCAGTTGCTCGCATTATCATGCATTCGTAACCCATTGCTGTGGTAACTAGTCTTGTCTGGGCACTACTAAACAGGTAAATGCCAGAATCCTTAGGGGCAATTAAGCAGATGACACACAGGATAAAAAACCTATTTAATTTTAAAACTTCCTTAAGGAAGTGGTGATGAAATTGGCTGTTAGTTCATGAGATACCCTAGTGATTTTTAATGAGAGAGAAGCTGCTTTCAAGTTCTGTCGCCTCCGGGTATCAAAGGAGATGTTGTAGCCATTTCTCCTGTTAAATAGTATTAAATACCCGATGACTTGGAGGCTATTATCATTTGCGTATTTGTGTGTGTGTGTGTGTGTGGTGTGTTTGTGTGTGCGTGAGAGGATAAGGCAGATGTCTAAGATCAGCCGAACACAGACTTATCTTTCAAGGTTTTAGGATTTGTTTTTCTACACGTATCAGCCCGGGTTCTATTCTTAGCACGTTGTAAGAATTAACAATTAGCTAAAATCCACGTAGACTTTCGGAGGGGTGAAGTTTGACTCCCTGCCTGTGGATATTTCCAGAACCTAAATTACCAGTGGTTTCACACTTTTAAAATGAGTAATGAACAGTAAAGTATGATTCTTGTGTGTCTGTAAGTGACGACACTTTTTTATTTTAATTTTTCTTTTAAATCTTACAACAGAAGTCTTTGGCTCATGAATGTCGGAGTAGTCAGCAGGCAAAACTAAATGCAGTTCTAGAAAAACGCTCAAGTCATCGCAATCGTTCGTCGAGGACAAAATAGTATTCCCTTGTAAGCCTCTTCTTCGGTAATATATCTAAGTTACATTACAGGAACGTTTTCGGTCTGCGTGATTCTCGGTTTCGAAAAAATACATATGTTATAGGCTTATGTTTCCATTACCAGAAAATCCCTTTATTACGTATATTTTTTTTTCTTTGGCTTCACACGATTTTCTTCCATGTAAGATCGTCTGATTTTCCTTATTATTTTAATTGTAATAATAATAATAATAATAATAATAATAATAATAATAATAATAATAATGTGTCTAGTAAAAATCTACGATTATGTTAGTAAACTGTATTACTTTTGTCTTTTGTATAGCAATACAGTATACCATATAACTATGGATTTTTATCAGACAAACTGTTTTTCACGAGATTGTGAATTTCTGAGCAAAAATTATAATAAAAAAGGAGTTAACACGCAAAAAGCATGCATAGAATGCTTAATAGGCTCAAAATGCTTGAATACTGGTAAACAAAATGGTAATAGCACAAGTACGTCATTTCCATTAACACCCCTCAGTAAGCTGTGATTAATCGCTGTTGTGACTACATGAACAGAATATTACAGTGAACAAAGACAGCGCATTGTACGTTTGTGAAAGTGTATTGCATGATCACAGTGTGCAGTTGAATTTTAGAACAGGGAAGCTTTAAGACTTCTCCCAAGTCTTGACAGTAGTGAATGGGAGCCATGGATAGTTCATTTTTTCATTTGGTAATTTGGAGGATATCTGATGAAAGGGAATAATGGTAGTGTTACTGTTAGCTGAACACAGGAAAATTTTATTTAGGTTTATCTTATTTTGAGACTCTCTCTCTCTCTCTCTCTCTCTCTCTCTCTCTCTCTCCTTTGAGTAAGCTGTTCGTCTCTCTCTCTCTCTCTCTCTCCTTAGAGTAAGCTTACTTTTTATCCATGTCCATTTCTTATGTCCCAGTCAGCTAAGCTGTTCGTCTCTCTCTCTCTCTCTCTCTCTCTCTCTCTCTCTCTCTCTCTCTCTCTCTCTCCCCTTAGAGCAAGCTTACTTTTTATCCATGTCCATTTCTTATGTCCCAGTAAGCTAAGCTGTTCGTCTCTCTCTCTCTCTCTCTCTCTCTCTCTCTCTCTCTCTCTCTCTCTCTCTCCTTAGAGCAAGCACTTTTTATCCATGTCCATTTCTTATGTCCCAGTAAGCTAAGCTGTTCGTCTCTCTCTCTCTCCTTAGAGCAAGCTTACTTTTTATCCATGTCCATTTCTTATGTCCCAGTAAGCTAAGCTGTTCGTCTCTCTCTCTCTCTCTCTCTCTCTCTCTCTCTCTCTCTCTCTCTCTCTCTCTCTCTCTCTCCTTAGAGCAAGCTTACTTTTTATCCATATCCATTTCTTATGTCCCAGTAAGCTGAGCAGTTCATTCCACCCCCCATCTCTCTCTCTCTCTCTCTCTCTCTCTCTCTCTCTCTCTCTCTCTCTCTCTTTATGCATGTGAATTCATAAGGATTAAAACGTTTATGTTGATGTAACCTTTTAAATTCTCCGCTTGTTCCCACACGCTCTGTGTACCTCGACCACTCCATCCCGAAGGCATCTCAGACTGAGAGATTCTGAGAAAGTGGTGAGCTGTGTCGCCAGTCAGTCTGGTGTAACCCCTTGAGGTGCTGACGTCACAGCAAAGGGGGAGGGGAGGGGGTTGGATTTTCCAAGAAGGTGGAAAAGAAAACAGGATTGGTTGCAGGTCTATCTTGATTCATCTGATATGTGAAATGCCTACATTAGCATATGGATATAAAGGAATAATTTTTTTTTTTTTACACTTCCATGAGGAGAGATGCAAATGAGGATGATTGTGGCTGATCTCATAACTGATCTCTGTCGTGTTGCCTGTTTTAATAGGTCTTAATTCTCGTCATGTCTCGCGGTATAAGATTAGAATGTTGTTTATGGAGTTTAATTACTGCTCTCCGAGGTGCGTTCGTAAACTGGTAATGTTTCTCGTGCTTTGAGTTCGTGGATGCCATTGTATTGGTTCTGAATATTCCGTTGCGTGCTGGCTCTTGACGGCGGAGAATTCGCTGGCAATTTATTTTTTTCAAACTTGTAAATTAGATTGAAATGAGACAGCTGCGACGTTACTCTAGGAAAATAAGAACGTGGTTCCGAAGAATTTTGTTTTTATCGTTATCTTTAATATGATCTTGTCGTGCGTTTTGACGTCATACGGAATTCTGTTTCTCATGTGCAGTTTGGCCCTGTCTAAATAATTCTCCTGTTTCTCATTTGCTTGAACTTATTGTAAAGTGAAAGGTGAAACGTTACTTAGAATTCCTGCTTATGATGAGCTGTCCTTCTCGTGGTTGAGGGGTTGTGTAGCTGATTGACTAACGCGATTGCGTCATGGGTTGAGGGTTGAGTAAGAGATTCATCATTGAAAAGGCCCTTGGTGGCTCTGAGCACTTTGATCGATTTCATAGTATAAAAATGAGTTACAGAATTTAAATATAAGTAGGCGTTATAAAACTGAAATATAGGAAGGCATTAAAGAATTTAAATACAGAAAACGTTGCAGAAATGAAATGTAGGAAGGCGTTACAAAACTGAAATATAGAAAGGCATTAAAGAATTTAAACGCAGAAAAACGTTACAGAAATGAAATGTAGGAAGGCGTTACAAAACTGAAATATAGAAAGGCATTAAAGAATTTAAACGCAGAAAAACGTTACAGAAATGAAATACAAAACTGAAATGTAAAAGGCATTAAAGAATTTAAACGCAGAAAACGTTACAAAATGAAATGTGGAGGCGTTACAAAACTGAAAATGTAGAAAGGCATTAAAGAATTTAAACGCAGAAAAACGTTACAGAAATGAAATGTGTAAGGCGTTACAAAACTGAAATATAGAAAGGCATTATAGAATTGAAATTTAAACAAGGCTTTACAGATTGAAATATGAAAAGGAGTCAAAGAACTGAAATATAAAAAGTCGCTACAGAACTGAAATATAAAAAGGCGTTACAAAACTGAAATATAGAAAGTCGTTACAGAACTGAAATATAGAAAGGCGTTACAGGACTGAAGTATAAAAGGCGTTACTGAACTATAACATAAAGAGTTGTTACAGAATTGAAATATAAAAAGGTGTTACAGAACTGAAATATGGAAAGGCATTACAGAATTGAAATATGAATATGCGTTACAGAATTGAAATATAAGAAGGCGTCACAGAACTGAAATATAGTAAGGCGCTACAGAACTGAAATATAGTAAGGCGTTACAGAACTGAAATATGAATAGGCGTTACAGAACTGAAATATAGAAAGGCGTTACAGAACTGAAATATAGAAAGGCGTTACAGAACTGAAATACAGAAAGGCGTTACAGAACTGAATTTAAGAAGGAGTTACGGAACTGAAATATAAAAAAGCCATCACAGAACTGTAATAAAAAACGCGTTACAAACTGACTTTTAGATATTTCAGAACTGAAATATCTAAAGGCCGTACAGAACTGAACAAGTTATGAACGCCGAGCACGCCCATGACCCAAATTAACCCTGTGCCACAGACGCGATTGTAAATACTGCGTATACATTCTTTTCCCAGTAATGGGCCTTTGTCCCGTACCAACATTACCATATCATTAGGAGGACGCAGTTTCTTTCGAAATATAATTTGTAAACGATTAAAGAAATTGCTTGCGGAGGGAGCGTCCTTGGATTAGGAGAGACACGGCGGGATGAGAAGTTATTTTCTCACACGATGCTCTTTACCATATCGCTAGCAGTGACGTCATTGGAAATGAAATTTAACAGGAAAAGATGGGACTCCGGTGGAAAGGAAGAGGCTTGTAGGATGACGAGACCTTTGACTAAAAAAAAAAAAAAAAAAACGAAAGAGCATCGATCATGGCATTATTGCAAAGCACGTCGGACCAAATTACACCTCTGGACGGAAAAGTCATTTGTTTTAGCAGATTTTATTCTGACACTTCTCAAAATCAATTGGGGTCAGGAATGGCCTGAGAAAAAAATGACCATTTCAGGGTCTAATGACGTCGTTTGCTTGCGTTGTTTAAGGAGAAATGGTTAGGTTCAGAGCGGGGATTATTTAGGATTTTCATGGGATGGGGGGCTGGGGGAGGCAATCCGGAAGACGCTACGAAATACATCCTTAAATTTTAGAATTCCATCGTAGTTTTGTAATACTTTTTGCTTATGATAAAAACGCCCACCGAGTGGGTATGCTGCCCACAACGAGTCTCAGTCTTGCTAGAAAATCAGTCTTTCATCATCCTAGAAGTTTATTACTGGAGGCCCTGCTATCGGACGTATCCTGGCCCTTCAGGAGGAAACCCTATTTTTTTTTTATTTACTGCTTTCCTGAACTGCTTTTTCTTTCTATGGTGTAACTATTCTATCCTAGAATTTTCTCTGTTTCTGTTTGGACATCTCCATGTTCTGACACTTATTTAGTTTATTGGGCAAATATATATATATATAAATATATAAATATATATATATATATATATATATATATATATATATATATATATATATATATATATATATATATATATATATATATATATATATATATATAATATATACACACATGACTAAAATGCAGAACACAAGGAGTTGAGTGGACAGAGAAAAGATGAAATTAAACGAAGGCAGTATAGAATGTATGGTATGTAGTATATCCATATGGTCATAAAGAAAGCTAAAGCAAGCAGTGAAAGCAAATAATGTTAGGGAAGAAAGAGAGGAATGGCGTTGAGAAACCTACGAGTATTCATCGATATACATCTTTATATGACAGTTCAAAAACGAAATGTTGTGCAAATGGTATGTTGCCTTCTGAGAAAAGGAGCCTTTGAAAACTGTATCTAACTTTGGATACATGACAGTATTCTTGTGTATAACTATTTGTTGACATTCCCGGACTACTTGACATGTTTATACCGAGGCTACCAAATCATTTGCTGAAGAAGACAAGACTGGTTAAGCAAGATGCCCCCAAATCACAGATGAATAAATGGAGCTAAGCTGGTCTTTGGTCATCTGCCGAAGCAAGAATCAGATATGAAGTAAGGGTTTTGATATACACCGCAATAAGAACATGAAACCGAATATCAATATATTTCGGTAACCACAAGCCACGTTCCACTGTAAGTATTACAGACACAATTAATAATGGCTGAATTTAGAATTCAGTGGTTCTTAACCTTTTTCAATGTATGCACCCCTTTCAAATCAGCAGTCAGCTCTCGCACCCCTTGAATTGCTGAAATAAAAATAATGATAATAATAATAATAATAATAATAATTATTATTATTATTATTATTATTATTATTATTATTATTATTATTATTATTATTATTATTATTATTATTCATTATTATATTATTTTATTTTTTTTCAGCAAAAAAATAGCATGCGTATATAAAAATATATTTTGCTTTAATTATTCATAGGCATCCTCGCACCCCTTAGGAACCTAGCCCCTAGGGGTGCGAGCGCCCCTGGTTAAGAACCACTGATTTAGGTGAATGGAGCCAAGAAAATGCGACAGAGATAATGGAAAATAGGTAATTGCTGGATATGGAAGAAGCGGAAGATACAGAATAAAAGACAAGATAAGAATTAGGGGCATGATTGGGCACAAGACAAAATAGATTAAAGATAGACGTTTCAGACATCTAACTACTTGAAAGAAAAACCTAATGTGAAAATGTAAATACTAATATTGCATTAAATATGAGGCTCGAACTGTCTCGAATATTTCGGTTTTATACTTCTTGTTACTCAGTAAATAAAAAAAAAAATAATATTCGATCCTCGCATTAGTAGTGACCAGTTAAGCTCAATGTATATATCAGTAATTGGGAAACTTTACTGAATCAGCTTTAACCCTTTAAATTTTGTGGCCATTATAAAGTTAGAGTAAATGAAATTTTGTGAACAGTTATATTTCAAGATTTGTTCGCTTCCAGATTTAAATGTTTTGTAGAAAAAACTATATTTCTTAGGTGGTAATTTTATATTGTAACCGAATTTCGTATCCGATCAACCATTAATGTTGAAGTTTATCAATGTATCTCACACATATATATATATATATATATATATATATATATATATATATATATATATATATATATATATACATATATATATATATATATATGTATATATATATATATACATATACATATATATATTATATACATGTGTGTGTATTATTTATTTTCAATGCTTTGGTACTCATATTTTTTATTTTGTTTTTAACTACATTTCCGAATCCATGACAGCTGGGTAGCACATATTCTAAATAAAGCTTCGCCCCAGGACACTTTCCTCGTCGTCTCCTATCTTACGTGACGTCAAACTCAAGGCAGATGCTTTGGAGAACAAAGGGGCTGACAGAGAATTCCACATTCTTAAAGTATTAATGGCAATGATTTTATTTTTTTTATTTTTTTTTTTTAGCTATTGGTATGCGACGAAGCCTACGTTCCGTTTGCCGGTAATCTCCGTAATCTCGGGCGGATGGCGTAACAAACGAACGGCTGTCCGCGCGCGGAGTACACGACGGCAAGGTCGGGAGGGCTGTCAAGTAATCAGAATTCGTCACGAAGTCATTTGTACACCTGGTGGAAGACTTCGGACTATGATCGACCAAAGACATGTTCGCCATTATTAAACAGCGGATGGAAGACGTTATTGTTTCAGGGAAGATATATATATTGTAGGTTGAGCGTCGGAAGTTGCATATTTCCAAGCATTTTTGAAATTACTTTCTTGCATGTTGATGTCGTGTGTGAAGCGGGCGTGCGCGCGCACAGACACGCGCACACACACACACACACATATATATATACATATATATGTATATATTTAGAAGTATATATATACATACATATATATGTATATATTTACAATATATATATATATATATATATATATATATATATATATATATATATATATATATATATATATATATATATATATATATATATATCACTCAGGATTTTCAAAAACAAATAACTTCCTGCTTTTAATTTTGTTGTTAAAAATTTTCCTGTAAGCACTCATCACTTCTGGGCATATTTGAATATCCTTATTCATGTGCCTATTACAGCGAGCTTTTCTGGCTATGCTTCGCCCATAACCCGGCAAGAATGAAATACGCTATACGTATCCACAAACTAGTAATTCAAATATTACAGTCGTCATGGAATCACTGTTAACATATAACAAGTTCAAAAGTAGCTGAACAATTGTTAAGGGTTACAAAGATCGACACCGTGTCTGTAAATATATGTTGACATATACACATTTTTATATAAATTTCAAAGTAAACAAGTTTAAAATTCTTCGGCGCAATCGAGTTTTCTGTACAGCCGCTACAGCGTATGATCAAGGCCACCGAAAACAGACCTGTCTTTCGGTGGTCTCGGTATAATGCTGTATGAGTCGTGGCCCATTAAACTTTAACCACGGCCCGGTGGCGGCCTATCCTAGATCGTTGCCAGAAGCACGATTATGGCTAACTTTAACCTTAGATAAAAGAAAAACTGCTGAGGCTAGAGGGCTGCAATTTGGTATGTTTGATGTTTGGAGGGTGGATGATCAACATACCAAATTTGCAGCCCTCTAGCTTCAGTAGTTTTTAAGATCTGAGGGCGGACAGAAAAAAGTGCGGACGAAGAGACAAAGCCAGCACAATAGTTTTCTTTTACAGAAAACTAAAACTGAATAAAGATGCTTAAAATTTCGAATATTCATATGTGAGACTCTCTCTCTCTCTCTCTCTCTCTCTCTCTCTCTGCATATATGTATATTTGTGTTTGTATGTGTTTATATGTATGTATGTGTATATATATATGTATATATATACATATATTTTGTGTATATATTTATATTATATGTATGTATATGTATATATATATATACATATATATATATATATATATATATATATATATATATATATATATATATATATATATATATATATATATAAGTTGACCTCACATATGTGGTCGCCATCGGTGTAAAACAAGAGACAGGCCTATCCACCGTTTTGACGGCCTCTTTTTCCTCAAGGGGTTCACAACCCTCCGGTAGATGTTCCTCTGCCTTGGGATAAGAGTATTGAAATCACAAACTACTGGCAATTATAAGGTAGCATTGTTAACAACGTGTAGGTACTACTGGTAATATGTGTGTAAATATACATATATATATAATATATATATATATATATATATATATATATATATATATATATATATACATATATATATATTTATATATATATATATAATTTACATATACATAATATATATATATATATATATATATATATATATATATATATATATATATATATATATATATATATATATATATATAGTATATGTATATGAGAAAGAGAGATATTTCTTGTTTTAAACATTATTTTGTGACATTACAAAACCAAAACGGGAACACAAAACCGATATTACGCAAGAAACGGGCTGGATAAATATTGCCTTATCCTTAAATTCACGTACAGAAAATCATACTCTGTAAGAAAGCGCTGTCATTTGCCGATTACTGATAACATCAAGATTAGAATCTGTTTACTTTAACGAATACGTTAATAAATGATAGTGCTTCATGTTTTAGTTCTCGTTTCTTGTTTGAAACTAATGATTTTATAAAAAATAATAATAAAAATAACTCTCAAGGAAAAAGTATATTTGGTGTTGATACCTTCGGCGTTGCGAAGCCAGAGATAAACAAGCATAAAATGCGCCCAAATTTCTTCGGCGCAATCGAGTTTTCCGTACAGCCGCTACAGCGTATGTTCAAGGCCACCGAAAATAGATCTATCTTTCGGTGGTCTCGATATAGTGCTGTATGAGCCGCGGCCCATGAAACTTTAACCACGGCCCTATATCGTTGCCAGAGGCACGATTATGGCTAACTTTAACCTTAAATAAAATAAAGATTATTGAGGCTAGAGGGCTGCAATTTGATATGCTTGATGACTGGAGGGTGGATGATCAACATACCAATTTGCAGCCCTCTAGCCTCAGTAGCTTTTAAGATCTGGGGGCGGACAGAAAAAGTGCGGACGGACAGACAAAGCCGGCACAATAGTTTTCTTTTACAGAAAACTAAAATGTGTAAATTGATCTGGTTGTTAGCGGGTTATCATAAAGTCTTTACGTAAGAGGTCATTGCGATATTCATGGCATCAGTAATTTCACTTTAAATCCCTCTGATAAGATTAAGAGTTATATAGATGTCTGTCGAAAACATACTGTTTACTAGACTGAGAATGTGTGTAGTGTAATGCCCAGTCATTTTATTATTATTATTATTATTATTATTATTATTATTATTATTATTATTATTATTACCAATTTCACGCCCAATAAACTTATTATATATCTTTACATGTATCCTTAAAATTTGATGGAAATTAATGAAACATTTACTTTGAACTTATCAGGGCATACTCGTGAAACTATTATTATTATTATTATTATTATTATTATTATTATTATTATTATTATTATTATTATTATTATTATTACTATTATTATTATTATTATTATATGTAGTACCAATTTCACATAGTTATTATACGTCACAGCAGACATCCTTAAAATCTGGTGAAAATGAAATAAACTTTTCATTTCAAAGTTATCACAGCATATTTGTAAAAACATTATTATTATTATTATTATTATTATTATTATTATTATTATTATTATTATTATTATTATTATTATTATTATTATTATTATATATAGTACCAATTTCACAAACTTATTATACATCACAGCATACATCCTTAAAATCTGGTGAAAATTAATCAAATATTTAATTCAAAGTTATCACAGCATACTCAAGAAAGTATTATCATTATTTTCCCCCATAACTTTTCCAAGTTCTCACCTCCGATCCTGGATACAGGTTGCACAATGCCTCTTTGGTATCTGACCCCACAATCCTATTTTCTGACCCCACAAACCTATTTTCGTGAGGATTCCATCACCTAGTTATCCTTGCTTGAACCAACACTACACTTTTCTACAACAAACCAATTTTGAGGTTTGTGTCCCCAGTCCTTCCCAGGTTCCTTCTGATGTCCTATGGAATTCCACCTTGTGCTTTCGGATGGTAGGTACTGCTATCCCTTCAGCTTGTCATAGTATCCTGTTTTTCATCTTTACATCTTGGTACTTCTCTATCTTTTCTCTGCTATTATTCTCCACTATTGTGTCCCATGTCTTACTAATATTATTACTCAGGAGATGAAACCTATTCATATGGAACAAGTCCACAGGGGGACCACTGACTGGAAATTCAAACTTCCAAAGAATATGGAAAAAGAAGTGACAGAAGGAATGGGAAATTCAGAAAGAAGAAATCACTTGTCCAAAAAGAAAAAAAAAATTGACATAGATATAAATGGATAAATATGTGAGTAAATTATTAAAATACAAGGAGAGTTGCATTAGAGTAGTGGTTATATCTGTCAGAGATACTTTCTGTGTTTCCTTATTGACAAGAATTAGGTCTTGTCATCAAGTCTGTATCACACAGTCAATCTTTACATCATAGTTCAGAGTACCCAATGTTTTTTTTTTAGCATTTTATCGGGGATAAAGCTGTACCATTTGTCTGTAATACGTGTTTTGTGATAATAATAATAATAATAATAATAATAATAATATTATTATTATTATTATTATTATTATTATTATTATTATTATTATTATTATTATTATTATTATTATTTCAAATATCTTTGCATTCATATATCTTAGAGCCATTAAAATGTAGAGTAAGCTTCTAAAAATGGATTTTCATATGGAGGAAAAATTGAAAACGTGTTGCAGATCAGTAGATTTCTACAAGACAGGTTAAATAAATACGAGAGGAAGAAATAAATATATCTTAAGTACACACGTACATACACATATGTGTGTGTGTATGTTTGTGTGCATATGTACAAATGTGTGTGCATGTCATGTACATTATTATATATATATATGTGTATATATATTATATATATATATATATATATATATATATATATATATATATATATATAAAACACACGTGTATGTGATTTATGCACAGTTGCGTGAGGGAAAACAGACGATGAATAGACACAGCATTATAAGGATTTTTATTCCCAATAAAAGGCTAATTTTAAAGCTGCACGATTGAGATATGCGGATAAGCGAGTTCTGTTTATATTTTTATATCATTATCAAGGTCCAGAGACCTTGATCATTATCAGCATACCTGCCAAAGGTCAACTCGGTCGTTCTCTGAACTGGGCATCTCGACGCCCGTAGAGTTTTGTAGTTCATATTCGACAGTTTGTAAGTGTCTTGGTATACGGTATCTGTTGTCATATTTCAGAAATATATATTTATTTATTGATAATAATTTCTAAAAAAACAAAGATTACTGTCATAGGTTTTTCATTGCAGTGGCGAGAAAACTGGGGAGGTAGGAGAATGCCAGAATGATGAGGAGGGGGATAGAGTTGGAGTGTGGGGAAGGGGAGGGAGGGGGAGGGAACTGGAGGAGGAGGAGGAGGAAGAGGAGGAGGAGGGGGAGAAGGAGAGGGAGATGTCGTTGCGCTCTGCGTTCTGGTGTCAGTTTCTTACTACCTATAATGGAGCTTGGAGATAACATCTTGGAGTGCCCAAGTCAACCCAACCGGAACCCTCCCCTGCTCTCTCTCTCTCTCTCTCTCTCTCTCTCTCTCTCTCTCTCTCTCTCTCTCTCTTGAGCATGCTGTCTCTTTCTTTCTCTCCTGAATCGGAAGGTTCTGTCTCTCTTTCTCCCTCTAGCATTCTCTTTTTCTCTAACCGGAAGTTGTTCTCGGTTTCACTCTCTCTCTCTCTCTCTCTCTCTCTCTCACTCTCTCTCTCTCTCTCTCTCTAACCGGAAGTTGTTCTCTCTCTCTCTCTTACCAGAGTGCACTCTCTCTCTCTCCCTCCCTCTCTCTCTCTCTCTCTCTCTCTCTCTCTCTCTCTCTCTCTCTCTCTCTCTCTCTCTCTCTTAAGAGTGCACTCTCTCTCTCTCTCTCTCTCTCTCTCTCTCTCTCTCTCTCTCTCTCTCTCTCTCTCTCTCTCTCCTACCAAAGAGTGCACTCTCTCTCTCTCTCTCTCTCTTTCTCTCTCTCTCTCTCTCTCTCTCTCTCTCTCTCTCTCTCAGTAGAAAGTGTTTTTCCGTTTCTGTTTTTTTTCTACACTTTCTCTCAAAAACGTCGATGATCAAAGTCATTGTCACACCACTTTGCAATATCAGATAAACATTAGCTTCCCAACCTCCTCTCTCTCTCTCTCTCTCTCTCTCTCTCTCTCTCTCTCTCTCTCTCTCTCTCTCTAGCCGGAAGGTGTTTTGGCAGGGCCGAAGGGGCGTCTCTGTTGGGAGGTCAAGAGGAGAAATAGATTTGGGAGCAGTACTGAGGTGGAAGATATATGATTCTCCGAGAGAGAGAGAGAGAGAGAGAGAGAGAGAGAGAGAGAGAGAGAGAGAGAGAGAGAGAGAGAGAGAGAGAGAGAGAGAGAATTAACTGCCAGCTTACGTAACTTCGTGTTATGGAAAGAGAAGTAACGGAACAAGTGTACTCGCTGAAAAAGTACAGACAGAGAGTAATAAAATGGAAGTATTTATGCGCTTACCGTAACGAAAACCCAAGAGAATTGGCTCACTTAATTATAGGTTCTATCTGTTTGTTTTATGTGTTTGTTTGTGTACAGTACATGCATTGATTGTTGTATGTTTGTGCTTGCGTTTCTATGATTATGGTGTTGTACTGTATATACAAAAAAAAGCATGAAACATTCTGAAGGTAAATTTGAACACCAGAGTAAATTGTAATATATATGATTGACAACCGAATGTACTGTACTTCACGGTAATGCTATTATGTCTGGTGACTGTTTTTTCATGTTAGCGAATAATTGAGATTAGTTGGTTATATATGTGAGAAATTCGTTTTAATCTAAATATCTCACAACTTAATTGTGACAATTACTTGCCAAACATAGGTCATGTTGAGGTGTTGCCAGTTTTTTTGAAGCATTTTTTTTTACTGCAAGGGAAACAAAGTAAAAGAATAATAACTGTCCACACAAAGGAAGAGAAGGGCATAAAGTAATAAATTGCTGTTGTTGGGCATGGCTTTCTTTTTCTTTTGTAAAGAAAGAGAGATTGAGTGCAACCTTTCTGATAGCAATCCAAATGACTGAATTAATCTGTTGTTTGTGCGTGATTAATTAACTATTCAACAATGCGGTATATATGTATCATTTCGTTATTGCTATTTTGTCTTGTAATATGTTCTTTCATTTTTGCCACCTTATCTTGTAATCCGTACTTTCATTATTGCTACTTTGTTTTGTAGTCTGTTTTGTCATTATTGCTACATTGTTTTGTGATGTAATTTTATTCCCGATATGCTCCGAAGTCCAGCCGCTCTTTCAAAACGAAAAAAAAAGTGTCGTTTAAAAAGTGATTTTCTTTTTTTCAGGAAGCAAGAGAAAAAAGCGAATGACTAAATTCAAGATCCCTCGCTGTTACCGAGCAATTCAGTTTCTCATCCATACTTCCCCGCGCCCCCCTCTCCCCAAACAAACTGCGATAAACTGCATACTTAACACTCGTATAATGAGATAACTCGAAGGCAATGCAACATTATGAGATTATTCCCGAGAGCCAGCGAGTTGCCTTCCGCCCAATCAGGGAAGTCGTAACTTCTCGCGGGCTACGTAACGGGTCCCCTCATTGGCTGGATACGGTACTTGTAAATGTATCCTGCCAGGGTTCTTTAAAAGAAGAAGAAAAAACAGGGTCAGTGACATCGACGAACTCCCAAATATGTCATACAGAGATTAAAGGGATCGATTCAGTGGGCTGGCCATAAGTTACGGGTGCTCGAGAAGTCGATTGAAGGGTTCCAAACATTGCTTCGTTCGAAGCCTCGGTCGGTTCGAAGCATCGAATCGCCAGAAGACTCTGAACTCCTGGGGAGCGTTTTCTGAAAGTTTACTTTACCTATTCATTTTTCTTAGTATATTTTGCTTTCATTATCTGTAATGTGTTTAAGGGTTCTGTTTAAGTAACGGGAAAATAATTTGTTTTCGTCTTTGCCTTAAGCTTATGTACATTCCATGTCTGGAGTCCCATAATTGCATAAAGGCTTCAATGTCTCAGTCGTACTTTACAGACTTTTCAGGACATCGATGAAGTTATTTCATGGACTATGTATGTACAAGTGCTGACTCTCTCTCTCTCTCTCTCTCTCTCTCTCTCTCTCTCTCTTTCGTATGTTAAAGATAAGTAAACCCGCTGCTTCAGTAGCACGATTTATGAGGTGAAAGTACAGATTCCTCATTTATTGTCTTCCTAACTATGAATACATATATAAACAGTTATATATAGCCTATATACACACGTATATATATTATATAAATACAGATTTATACATGTGTATATATATACATTCATTCATGCATGCATACATACATATATACATGGGAATGTATGTATATATGTACAGTATATGAGCCTGTTCGTGTGTAGTGGATGAATACAACAGGAGATTAATAAAAAAAAAAACAGGATAGCGAATGTTGGTGTCCGTAGAGTGAATGCAATACTGAAGATCATAATTAGGTTATTCCTTCGTAATGGAAGTTCACCTCCGGAAAGCGTGAAGAGGAATCTTGTCTTTCGTTACAGAGGCAGCTTCTGAGAGGCCACGACGAATATTTCCTCTGCTTTGCCTTTTCCTTCGTCCCTCCTGCTGGGTGTTGATCGACGAGGGAGTGGTTAAGAGAAGCAGCGTTCGTAACCTGTTTGGAAACTAATGAAGAAGACTCTCGGTCTGGGCCCTTCTTTTGAGTTTAATATTAAATGGACAGTGAGGTGACAAATTTGCAAAACGGCAAGCAGAGGCGTCGCAGACGTCTTTATATTTTTATGTGTGATTAATAATGAAGAAAAACGATATGGTGTTTTCAAAACGGGATTCAGTGAATTCACTGGAAGCGGATTCTTGATTCTTCGATTTGTAAATATTCCCCCTTTGTTTTTTGCATTTGCTAAAGAATAATCTTCGAGAGCCGTTGTAATATTAATTTTAACTCTTGTTCCTCACCTCAGTCTGGCTTTTTTGTTAGTGGATATAGATATTCGTAAAGCAGTTATTAATTTGATTTGAAGTGGCTGTTTGTTTATTGCTATATGTATATGTATATGTATATATATATATATATATATATATATATATATATATATATATATATATATATATATATATATATATATATATATATTCACATACATACACACATATATATATATATTTATATATATTCATTTATCCATTAGACTTCCTCAAGAAACTTACTGGGAATGCTTGCAATATTAATTGGATTGTCTTTTTCATATCCCAGTCTCTTACTTTCTTGCATTAAGAAATAAATCGTCGTGAAGTAGGTATCCATCTTAACTGTAAGTGGCTGTTTTCCTTCTCGATTTGTAAAGTTGCTCAAGGATAATTATGAGAGTCTTTGTAATAATAGTTGCATGTCCTGCATTCCAGTCTCGACTTGCTTCTTATTTGATATAAATAGTCGTGAATTTATGTATCTAATTGCAAGTGTCTGTTACGTATTCAGCTTGTACGAATTCCCTTTTTGGTTTTCTGTAAAAGAAAACTATTGTTCCGGCTTTGTCTGTCCGCCCGCACTTTTTCTGTTCGCCCTCTGGTCTTGAAAACTACTGAGGCTAGAGTGTTGCAAATTGGTACGGTGATCATCCACCCTCCAATCATCAAACATACCGAATTGCAGCCCTCTAGCCTCAGTAGTTTTTTTTTTTATTTTATTTAAGGTTAAAGTTAGACGTAATGGTGCGTCTGGCAACGATATAGGCCAGGCCACCACCGGGCGTTGGTTAAAGATTCATGGGCCGCGGCTCATACACCATTAAACCGAGACCACCCAAAGATAAATCTATTTTCGGTGGCCTTGATTATAAGCTGTAGCGGCTGTACAGAAAACTCGATTGCTCCTAAGAAACTTCGGCGCAATTTTTAATTGTTATATTTGATCAAGAGTAGAGTTGGGACCTTTGTAATAATGGTTTCAAATCTTCTGTCCATGTCTCTCCTCCTTTTGCTAGTGGATATAAATAGTCGGTAAATAGTTATCCATTTCAGAAGGTTTGTGTTTCCTTTCCTGACATCATCTTATTCATAATACTCTCGTCGCTTGTGTCAGTATTTTTGGGAACCTGGAAGTTTAACGGTGTATTACTCTTACTTTTATTGCCATGAGGAAGCGACCGAAGCTGATATATAAGAATATTGATTCATCGCATCTTATAAAAAAAACAAGTAATAAATGGGCCGAGAAAAAACAAGTAAAAAATGCGTCGAAGTTTCTTAGGCGCAATCGAGTTTTCTGTACAGCCTCTACAGCATATAATCAAGGCCACCGAAAATAGATCTATCTTTCGGTGGTCTCGGTATAATACTGTATGAGCCGTGAACCATGAAACTTTAACCACGGCCCGGTGGTGGCCTATCCTATATCGTTGCCAAAAGCACTATTATGTCTAACTTTAACCTTAAATACAATAAAAACTACTGAGGTCAGAGGGCTGCAATTCGGTATGTTTGATGACTGGAGAGTGGATGATCAACATACCAATTTGCAGCCCTCTAGCCTCAGTAGTTTTTAAGGTCTTAGGGCGGACAGAATAAAGTGAGGACGGACAGACAAAGCCGGCACGATAGTTTTCTTTTACAGAAAACTAAAAAGGAAGTACAAATTTGTTTTTTAAGTTCTCTTTCAAGGTAATGATGGGCTTCCGTTTTATTTAATGCAGGAATTTTCAAATACAAACGAACGTAAGGAGTTTCCCATACTGAAAAAGAAAAAGATATAATTTATATCCCTTTTTCATTTTTTAAGAGGATGACAAAGGACTGAATAAATCCCTCAGATGTTCATTTCATATTTTTTTATGATTTCCGGATATTTGTATATAAGAAATATTAAGGTCTACTTATATACTTCCATTTGTATTGTTGAAATTCAGAGAAATTTGCTGCTTTTCTTACGTACAATAAAATTAGATCACTCTTAACATTCAGGGGTTTGTTACGTATGACGAATTTTGCTCATAAATTCTGTATCAAGGGTCTTTTGTGAATGAAGACTCACATACATTGACTGCTTTATACTGTTTGTCTTAACATTATTTCCCGCATACTTCACAGATGAATTATACCTTACACGTCATCTAAACTGTTTTTCCACCTCAGTCTTCCCACCTCCTCCCCCGCCCCTCCCCCCAACTGGAAAAAGCAAGAGCACAAGTGCCAACAATGAAGGTAAACATGGGAGTCAATGTAGATTAAAACTACAGGTTGTCAAGTCTTCTGTATCTTTACGGAACGCACCCAGGTCCCCGATTCTTCGCCTCCCAACAAATAAAGGCAACAGATTGTCTCCGAGGGGTGCTTTTGCTAACAGCCAAGTAACATTTGCGCAAGTGGCTGCCATCAA
>NC_089747.1:11290000-11307500 GCF_040412425.1 Macrobrachium rosenbergii
TGCCTTATTGTGTTTACATCTTTAGTATTCATTAATTTTGTTCACTATATTTATTAGACAATTTCATATTTCATGGCACATCTTTTAAGCAGAATTTTACATTTGAGTTACGATGTATCATTTCAATACATAGTTCAATATTTGCCTTTCGTACAAAGACCCAAGGCTCGAGAAAGTAGCGAATTTTGCCCAATCGTGGGACCGTGTATGGCTAAAATATTAATCCTCTTTGGATAAAACCCTTTTAGCCATGGTCTTTCTTAGACCATGCTTTTAGCCCTTGACGACTAAGTGGATTTCGCTGTCCCCAGGTCTTTGCAAGCAAGTGATAAGTACTTTGATGCTGCCATTGGAAAGGGTTTTCCTCGCGTTTTAAAATTTGACACATGCAAACACACGCTGCCTTCTAGTAAAACAAAGGATTGCCAAATTTGCAACCGATCATTGATAGTTAGTGCTTGGGGTAATGAGTTACAATGAGGCTATGCCGGTAAGTGGTTTGTAATATGATATATAATATATATATATATATATATATATATATATATATATATATATATATATATATATATATATATATATATATATATATATATATATATATTTAAAATATATGTATATATATGTGTGTGTGTATATATATATATATATAATATATATAATATTTATATATACATATACATATATAATGTTTGTGTGTGTGTACTTGTGAGTGAGTGTATTTGTGTGTGCGGACCAGGTTTCTATCTGCGTAACAATCCATTGTCTATTATTATTTTTACAATGCAAAATGGCAAAAAAAGTTTTGCCCAACCTATAATGATTTTCCATTATACTAGTAACTAGCTATTCGTAAAAAGTAAAAAAAAAAAAAAAAGCAAGAAATAGCCTCCAATTGTTGTGATCATAAGAACCTTTCAGCTAAGGGTATTGAACTTCTATGCCCTCGGTTTGAATTTATTTTTTGATGGATAACTAGCATATTCGTTTCAACAGAACCCAGTCTTTGCTCATTTTGAAAACTGGAATGATGGAAAACTTGTTCATCCCCTCCCCAAGTCTGTAATGTAATCTTGATTATCGCTCGCTGTTGCCGAGCAGAAAAAAAAAATGGACGTGACAAGAAATTATGTAGTTTCGAAACTTTTTATTTAACAGAGAGGAAGGAGAATCTGCATAAGAATCCCTCTTCATTAAGGGAAATACGAAAAGAAAATCGGTTAACACTGAATACTGCCGGTGAATAATTAACATTAACAGATAAAGTAAGGAAAGGAATAGGCTTTACGCCGTTATTGGTAAAGTAATTTTTCAAAAGAATACCTGGGATGACGAGAGAGAGAGAGAGAGAGAGAGAGAGAGAGAGAGAGAGAGAGAGAGAGAGAGAGAGAGAGAGAGAGAGAGAGAGTTTGACACTTTGACACTTCCTGGCCTCCTTAAAGTTTTTCTTTCATTAGTGTGCTAGTGGCAAATTTCCAAGTGTTATTTGCAGCTAAGTGATTTTTGCGCTGTCAGATTTCTTATTGTTATTATTTTTGTTTTTTTATTATGAGATTCGTCATAGTGATCACATGTTACTACTACTACTACTACTACTACTACTAATAATAATATAATAATAATAATTATAATAATAATAATAGCTTGAGAAAAATTCGAATTGCGAAAGAACAAATATACTAAAAAATATTATCCATCGCACAGCTTGAGTGACAGGAAAAATAAAAGTATTGCCGAGAAATGTACACATCTTTTAGAATTTTTGTCAATAATAATAATAATAATAATAATAATAATAATAATAATTTTGTAAAAGGTCCACAGTAATATATCAATAGAATGTGAGATTTTATAAAAATGTAGAAATGCTTTCGAACCTTATCCTGGGTTCATCTTCAGTCAGCGGACTGAACATGAACCCAGGACAGAGTTCAAAAAGCTTTTATCTCACATTCTATTGATGTATTACTGTGGACCTTTTACAAATTATTATTATTATTATTATTATTATTATTATTATTATTATTATTATTATTATTATTATTATTATTATTATTATTTACAAAATTACCTGTTCTCGGCATTGTGAGTACACAACAATAATAATAATAATAATAATAATAATAATAATAATAATAATAATAATAATAATAATAATAATAATAATAATAATAATAATAGACAGTGCCCTCCTGACCGAGATGGGTAACAACTTGACGTGAATTGCTCGGCAAAAGATAGAAAAACAATAAATTCCTATTCATTTACTTATTTATTTCAGGATGTTTTTCCTTTGTGTCGTTGGTGTGACGCTTTAAAACTCTCTTTTACATTTCACGAGATCGTCGTGTTTCATATTTCGGTGGAATATCGAATTTTTCTTAGTTATCGACGGCGTAAGTACTCATAAAAATACGAATAACAGTAGCCATAACAATATAATTCCACAGGGTGAATATGTAGTTACAGGAATGTTTTAATTTTCAAAAGTATCATTTACGTCACTAATAAAATTACTCCAAGTATTATCTGCCAAATTCCTTCTCTCCCGTCCAACACTACTGAAAATAACGCAAGACAAAATGACAAGGAAGCTGTGTTTGGTCAACCATAACTTGGTAAACAAGACAACGAGCCCCGTCCTGAAAGGTCAAGTGACTCAGGGGGACACTCAATAAAGCATAATCGAGTTCCGGAATGACGTAGCCCCTGAGATAAATTCGTCATTACAACCCAGCATGTGAGAGAGACTGTCCACGGAATTTGACGGGGATTCTTATTATTATTATTATTATTATTATTATTATTATTATTATTATTATTATCGGTGAACAAATTCATAGTGATGTAAGTGTAAATGTATATTTTAAAAATATTGTAATGTATATGTATATATATATATATATATATATATATATATATATATATATATATATATATATATATATATATATATATATATATATACACAACTTTCATCACTGGAAGTTTTTCATACATTTTAGTGACTTGATAATAATAATAATAATAATAATAATAATAATAATAATAATAATAATAATAATAATAATAATGTTATATTAGAATTCAGTAAAGTACAGTATATTAACTTGGAAAATTATTGCGGATTTTTCGCCATTTTGGTGACTTAATAATAATAATAATAATAATAATAATAATAATAATAATAATAATAATAATAATAATAATAAGTTACATTAGAATTCAGTGAAGTATATTAACTTGGGAAATTATTGTGGACGATTTTAAAGCTCGATGAAGTCAGGTGCAGTAGAGAAAAGTTAACTTTATATATTGATTGTTGTTTTCGTGCAGAAGTAGAAAAACATTTCATTGACTGCATTAGGCTGACTTAAGAGTTAGGTAGCGCGTCATTTAGCACTAGGAAACTAATTAACTGTTTAAAATATCATTGTTAAATGGTGATGACGTTCTCTAGTTAATTGTCAATTATGTAGGAAGAATTCAGAATATAATTAATGGTATATACTGGTCCGATGGTATAGTGGTTAATGTCGTAGTATGCTACTCAGATGTCGCGGGCTCGCGTCTCCCACAGGGCGATGAAAAATCACTGACTCTGTATCATGATCAGTTACTGCTGCTGTAGTGTCGGGGTCTGCGGTGGGAGACTGAAACCAACATTCTTTGGAAGCTTGAATTTCGATTCAATGGCCTCTTTGGTGTGCTTGTTCCATGTGAATAGGTTTCATGTACTGAAATAATAATAATAAAAATAATATACTGACACCGTTTTAAATTGATAACGCTGCTCTATGTATTCAATCGTACTGTATCATGTAATTTCAGTATTTTGGGTAATCGAACTGAAACACTTGTCCGAGATCGTTTCGAGAAAATATTTTTTCCAATCAGTGTGTATCAATTACACATGAATGCTTGATGTGCTAGCAATTAATAGTATTACTCTAGATCACCAACAATACCCTAAAATGGAAGACTGTAGTGTCTGCAAAAATACAAAACTGAGAAAAATGGTAGATACTGCAGTTTTCCCTTGTCTTACTAATGATTTTGTAGATACTGCAAATGGAACCTCCTAAATGAAGCATCGAAGAATCATTCTGAAACTGCAGTAACTTGTGTATTAGTGTTTCACGAGCCCAGTAGGTGGCATATCTCAATTTCGAAAATTTTGCAGATACTGCAGTTTTCCATTTTAGGGCAGAACACACGACTAAAACTGATTACCCTGAAAATATTATTATATTCGAAAGATATTAGATTCCTTTAGAACACAAAATCTTTATCCGAAGAGTGAATAGACTTTCTACAATAAGTATCTCTGAGGAAAGGAAGATTCTGTTCTTTGTGGGTCTAAGGATCATGATAACAGGTTTATTGACTAAGATGTTAGTCCTTAGGCAATAGTGGTTCTTAACCTGGGGTACCTGCGGGTACGAAACTTTGAACCTGGGGGTACGAGACATAATAGCCATTGCAATGGTCCTGTATATTCACTGTATATTTATCATATGTTTGTATGTATTTATATTGGATGGGGGTACGAGAAAATTCTCTGAAATATCAAGGGGTACAGACACTGAAAAAGGTTAAGAACCCCTGCGGCTTAGGATATGCGTTATTTTTTTCCACATTCCTGGCCGTTGATATTTATAGTAAATGACAAGCCATTGTGTCTGAGAAATAAAAATGAACCGAATGGAGAATGATCAGTTAAGCAACTTCGCTCGAGTGCATTTCATAGCAGATCCTAACCTAACCCAACAAAGACCTGCTTACTTAGCCGGGTCCCATTTTCCCGAGATGTAACCAAGTGCCGGAACCTTTCCCTGAAAAAAGAGGGACGCCATATCTTAAAAACTAACCATAGAATTTTCTTGAAAATAATCTCATTATGTTTCCCACACCCAAGTTACAACGTTGATTGGCCAACCGTACCTAACCTAACTAACCTAGGGTTATGGCAAAAACAACCTAGCATATATCTCAGGAATTTGCAGCCGGGTCTATGCCCTTGACTCGACGTCGTCGAGCGTTTGTGTAAGGAAAAGTAAGTGCGCTGCCACGCATATAATGTTACAGTACATAAATATATTGCATATAATTATGGCTTGGTAGATATACCAGTCGGCCCCAACGTAGCAAGAGAGCTTTAGTAATTGAAGGTAGTACTCCGTTTTTACCGAGCAAACGAAAGCTGTCTTCAGTTGTAAGTCGAAGAACATGTATGACTTAAGTTCTTTTGCCAATACTGGCTCTTTGGCGCGAACTCAGATGGGCAGAATGCCCAGAAATGCCAGAAAATATGCCCATGTGACAGTAACTTTCAGGAGAGGCAAATGCCGGAATATTTAGAATTATCACCATATTCGCTGCCGAGGTCTCGCTGGGCGAGTTAAAGAATGAACACGTTTGAGACGTGTCTTGTTTCTCAATAGATCCGGCCCCTCTTTCAGAGATGGCTCTTCCACTGAGTAGAACATAAAAAAAAAAACGTTTAAAAAATCTTTGCATTGAATATTAATTTCTCAGTAATTGCTTCCATTATTTATGGTAATCAAATTTTTCTGAACGATATTAGCCCAGGAACCACATTCTTCAACTATGCATATGTTGCATTTGCATCTCCTAATAACTTTTTAATTTTTCTCATAACTATCTTTTTTCCCCTCATACCTTTTTTTTCAATTTCTCATGAGCTGTCACTTTACACTATCTATTTATTAAACACACCCATAATCCTTTGTTTATACAAATGAAAACCTCACCCATGGATAAAGGTTGAAATTTTTATGACTTAGATTGTTGAACTTTCAAAATGACACCCCTCCCATTAGAATGACCAGCATGATTTTACACCTTTGTCTCAAAAGATTTTTACGACTTTTTTTCCACCCTCAGCTCCTGCTCTACTTCGGTGCGACGGAAATGTTCTTCATGCTTCTGTATTTTTTTATTATTTTTTTTTTTTTTACGTTTGAAGCATCTGGGAGGGTTTGTTGAAGTATTCATGTTTATAAATTTTAAGTTTTCGTCCACAATGTAGAGATTGTATTTCGAAAAAAGGTCATTGCGGAACTGTAAGCATGTATTTGGAGAGAGAGAGAGAGAGAGAGAGAGAGAGAGAGAGAGAGGTATGAAGAGAGATTAAATGAAAGAGGATTTCATGAATGGTATTTGAACTGTTATTAAATGAAAGAGGATTTCTCTCTCTCTTTGGAATGTTACTGTATATGTCTCTCTCTCTCTCTCTCTCTCTCTCTCTCTCTCTCTCTCTCTCTCTCTCTCTCTCTCTCTAACACACAAGCACGTGCACATACTCAGTTGCTTGCATATTTATGGAAGATTGCAATTAAACCAAATGTGTTTTTTCCTCAAGTCCTTTTGTCTCTTGGTGCCTATTAAATCGAAATTCAACTTCAGTTATTAATTGATCTGGCATAAGTATGTCAAGTATGAGTAGAAGTTTTAATTTACGTTTTTTTCTGGGAACCTATTGATTACGAACATTACTTTCAGAAATTCGAGTATTACATGGGCATGTAATATGACTTCAATTTTGAGTGATTTGAGCTTCGAAGATCACTTACCTTTTTAGTACAGCATCAAATTGAGTGTTATTTGAACTTGGAATGTGATGGAGGCACCGAGTATGACTTCTGGTTAAAGTGAGACTTGAAATTCAAGTATAACTTTTACTTAATGGATAGCTTCTAACCTGAGTAACTTTAGAGTGGCTAAAACTTAGAAATTGTGTTGGGCCTTTGAAACTTGAACTTCGGCTTTGAAACTTGGGCTTTTCCTATGATTTCTGCTTTCTTACAGCATAATTTGAACGTCAGGTATGAATTTTCCTTTCGAGTGTGGATCCAGGTTCGAGTATAGCTTTGACTTTGAGTATGACATTGCTTTACACAGTAAAGAAGTTCTGCGTCATAGATATCAGAACTAGGCAACAACGAGGAGCCACCTGTTATAGATAGATTCTTTCATTAACAACATAGCTAGCCGTTCCATAGTCATGCTTATTATCATCACTGCCTTGAAAAATTAAGAGAATTCATGGAAAATTTGTGACAATTCTGCTGAGTGAACCTTCATTTTCTTTGTAGCTATTCATGCAGCATATATATATATATATATATATATATATATATATATATATATATATATATATATATATATATATATATACATATTTATATTTGTATATATATATACATTATATATATACATATATATATAATATATATGCATATATATATATATATATATATATATATATATATATATATATATATATATATATATATATATATATATATATATATATACATATTTATATTTGTATATTCATGCAGATGTGCTACATCTGAAAGTGAAACATTGGGTGCAAATGCTGACTGGTTTCGCCTTTATATTAAGATGTCTTTTGGCGATGACTTTATATGTATTTATACACGTGTATATATACATATATATTAATATGTGTGTGTATGTGTGAATAAATGTTGAACAGAGCATATAGTAAAAAAAATGCTTGTCTAGAAGCTAAATGCGATTCAATAAACTTCGCATTATTAGATTCTCACCTGAGAGTCTGATCTCACAAAAAGTAAAAGCGCCGCATCATTGATAGATAATTAAAGATCGAGTATTTTTTTTTCACCCCCGTAAAGAATTGGTGCTTCCCTGCAAGCTATCGGAGGCTCTCCTCCTTCAGCGTCAGCAGCAACAACAAAAAAATGAATCACAAGCGATTATCAAAATGCCCGTGGCATCCTCGCATCCGGTGTGAATCATCCGAATGCGAGATCCTAGACAGACCATTCTCCTACCTGAAACACCAACCCCTCCCCTTCCCAATCCCCTACCATCCATCTTCCCTGCCCCCACTTCAATTCCCCCCCCCGTCTCTCCATCTTCCAGCCCTGCTCCCCCCTCCCTCACTTTTAACCATTTCTCCTCACTCCCATCTCCTAGAGTACCGCAACGATTATCGTTTTTCCTCACTTTGCATGATGAATTCCTCCTCACTATTAATCCTGCACGAGGAGGTATCCCACATCCAGCCCTGAATCCATCCCCCACTCCCCACCCCCGCCATGACGACCACACCGCCTCTCCAGTCATCGAGAAAAGAAAAATGTCTCTTTCAAACCCCCAAAAACCACCCCTCCAACCCCACCTCCATTTTTTAACAGGTACGCGAGCCCAGTCCAAGCATACCCCGAGCGCCCATTCTTTCAACCACTCCTTCCAGACGACGTGTGTCACCGCTCGCCGGCATCTCCCACAATTCCAGAGCCCCATTATGTAAAAGAGAGTCAATGTTTACATCGCGCAGTTCTGCTTGAAGCCTCGCTCGGCTTCCTATCTTACGCTTCCCTTACTCGACGACAGAAGGCGTTTTCCTTCAAGTAACAATTACGTAACGCCCTTCGGGCTTCCAGCAACAACGGTTACCGTATCGCCTGGCCCTCTGGTGAAGGCAGCGGCCGGCCGTGAGGTGGTTCCAGACGCGCCTGGAAATTGGAGACCCTCCCATTCATTCATTCCTGGATTCATTCATTTCTCTCGCCACCAGGCTAAATAGTAACATCCGGTTTACTCTACTCAGGGGCACGGCAGATGTAGGTGTTGGGTGTATTGCAAGGTTTTCGCTGTAACCCTTAGTCCTTCGTTTATATATCGCTCATTTCTCTTTTGTTATTATTATTTAGCAAAGATGGTACATCCTCGATTATTTTCTTTGTTATTTCTCAGATTCCACCCCCTGCTGGGGAATACAGTTCACTGTCGTAAAACCGATTGTTGTTATTCTTATCGCTGTAGGTGGCCAGTGCGTTTTCATTTGAGCCGAGATGTGATACAAGTGTTGAACACTTTCTTTGTCCTGTTTTCAAGCTCAAATGAGGTGTGTCAGTGAGATGCCGCATGACTAACGCAGCTTTTCATTCTAATCTGTATGCAAGTGGCGTTCTAACAGTATATATCAAAACATCATAGACTCATGCGTCTCAACAAATAAAAAAAAAGTTGTATGATTTCATATCCGAGTTTACCTGGAGAATCGTAGTTATTTAAATGAGCAGGAATGATTTTAGGAGCCGGCCAGAGGGAAATTTAATGATTCCAGGATGCAGTCTGAGATGTTATAAGGTTAACATGAACATTAAAAGAAGACTTATGATTTTTTTTTATCGCTGTAGTCCATTTTAATCGGAGTATGTAAGTGAAAGTATTGGATGATCAGTCGAGCATCAGAAAGATGGATGCGTCCAGTCTAACGAGTGAAGCATTACTTAACAACTGACAGTGCTAAAGGTGTAGCCTTTTTTAGACAAAGTTTTTATGTCCGGCAAAAAGTCCTGAAAGTAAAGTTATTAAGAGAAGGTTAATAATCTATACCAAGTAAAAGAGAGCTCTCATGATTATAGCAGAAAAAAATAAACAAGTAAAAAGTGCGCCGAAGTTTTTTCGGCGCAGTCGAGTTTTCTGTACAGCGTATAATCAAGGCCACCGTAAACAGATCTATCTTTTGGTGGTCTCGGTATAATGGTGTATGAGCCACCGCCCATGAAACTTTAACCACTGCCCGGTGGTGGCCTGGCCTATATCGTTGCCAGATGCACGATTATTGCTAACTTTAATCTTAAAAAAAATAACAACTACTGAGGCTAGAGGGCTGCAATTTGGTATGTTTTATGATTGGAGGGTGGATGATCAACATACCAATTTGCAGCCCTCTAGCCTCAGTAGTTTTTAAGATCTGAGGGCGGACAGAATAAGTATGGACGGAAAAAGTGCGAACAGAAAAAAGTGCGGACGGATAGACAAAGTCGGCACAATAGTTTTCTTTTACAGAAAACTAAAAACGAAGGCTAGGAGCTATGTCTTGGAGGAAGTCTTTGAAACATGAGCGATAAATTGAAGCACTGGAGGTCTAGTATGGAAAAATTAGGTGTGGTTACATAGTAGTAATTAAAAGAGCTTTCCCGAAGAATGGGCGGTAAGAATGGGGGCTAGGGTGTTGAGTGAGTTAGAATGAAGTTGTTCTAGATAAAACTTGGAAGAGAAAGATTCTGAAGCACATCTCGTGGAATATAATCGGGAAGTCTAACTCAAGTCTAACTCAGTTACAGCAAGTTTCAATGCACGAGAACAAAAACAAGAAACACTCAAATAAGACGGACTTACATATGCTTATTTTAAAAACGTGTTTCCTCTATAACTAAAATCTACTCAAATCAGGTTCAAGAACAGGTTTCTGTCGAAGATATTTCTTTATGGCATCACTGGAAATTAAATTGTCTATAGACTAACATCAACTCAAATTCAGACCTGGAAGCTTTAGTTTCATGTTGAACAGAAAAGAAGCATCAGCGGATTTTGTGTAAATATAAATTATAATGAGAATCTTAATAGAAAAAGATATTAGAGTAGCCTCAAGAAAAAAAAAAAAGGATATAAGGATTCCGAGGAACTTGTAACATCAAAAGTCTGCTCTAACTAAAAACAGATTTAAGAACTATAGTTCAGCAAAAGGAAAACTGATGTGAAAGGCTACCGAAAGCCTTTCAGTAGGTTTTCGGTAGCCTTTCACATCAGAACATGATTCATAAAAGAAATAAAAACTGTCGTTAAGCAAACCGAAGAGAGATTATGGCCACTGGAAAAAATCTATAGACCTCACCCGGGTGAAAAGCTCTTCCTGGAAACTTTCCGTGTAGGATATATAAAAAAAAAGGGACCTTATCCAGTTGCTTGCGTCAGGCACCGTGTTAAAGCACCTCTATCTTTTTAAGCGTGATTCAAACGTATTGGTATTCGGTTGCTTAATTCTTAGCTAAGGTGGAAGTTACGTGCCTTATCTGTGGGACATGTCGCTTATTTATTCTTGACGGAGGACTTTCCTCCTTCGATTCGTTTCGTCAACTAAGCTGGAAATTTATTAAATCATAAAATGCAATCTTTCGCCCATGATCTATGTCATTCATTGACTTGCCCAGGCTTTTTAAAAGGCTTATGTGATTCCGCACGCATTGTCAAATGTTACCTGTTTGTATATAGATGTGTAAAGATTTGAATGTGTCCACGCATATATGCGCAAATAGCATATGTACAGTATTTATAATTTTGTACTTAAGCAAAGTCATATATATATATATATATATATGTATATATATATATATATATATATATATATATATATATATATATATATATATATATATATATATACACACACACACACATGTACTATGTATGTATGTATGTATGTATGTAAGTACGTATCTATGTGTGTGTCAGTCAGAACCTGCTAGTAAAAGTCATTATTGTCTTGTTTTCTCTCGAGCAGCAGAGAGGAAAGAGAGAGAGAGAGAGAGAGAGAGAGAGAGAGAGAGAGAGAGAGAGAGAGAAGGAGGAGCGTGCGTAACAGAAATTGGACCAGATTACAAGTAACATAAAAGCAAAAGTGGAAACAAACCTCCCAACTCTCTCTGGACGAATCTACGCACGACACTATATATATATATATTATATATATATATATATATATATATATATATATATATATATATATATATATATATATATATATATATATGTATTGTGTGTGTGTGTGTGTGTGTGTGTTTGTGTATGTATATATAGAGTGTGTGTGTACATTTACCATCACATGTATGAGAGATAGAGAAGGTTAATCTCCCCACCCTTACACACGCACACACACAAACATACACACACACACACACACACACACACTCACTCACTCACTTCGTCTCTGCCCCTCTACATTTTACGCAGTACCGAAAGCCACGGATTACTGGGCCCATTTCGTTCCAGCGCCCCTGGCACACCATCAGTGAGAGCTCTCTAGGTGTCTCTCTCCTCCTTCCTCTCAAGAGCTCCATTATTATACACCCCTTTCCCCAGTGGATCTTCTTCCAGTGTCCCCACTTGACCAGATCACCTACAAAACTGACTATGCATTGCTAGGAAAGGGAATAGCAACTCTGCAAGCATTTACAGTTTTTTTTTTTTAATTGGATTTTATTTTTCCTCAGTGGATCTTCTTGCAGTGTCCCCCACTTGACCAGATCACCTACAAAACTGACTATAATATAGCATTGCTAGGAAAGGGAATAGCAACTCTGCAAGCATTTACAGTTTTTTTTTTTTGTATTTGGATTTTATTTTTCCTCAGTGGATCTTCTTGCAGTGTCCCCCACTTGACCAGATCACCTACAAAACTGACTAGGCATTGCTAGGAAAGGGAATAGCAACTGCAAGCATTTACAGTTTTTTTGTATTTGGATTTTATTTTCCTCAGTGGATCTTCTTGCAGTGTCCCCCACTTGACCAGATCACCTACAAAACTGACTAGGCATTGCTAGGAAAGGGAATAGCAACTGCAAGCATTTACAGTTTTTTTTTTTTTTTGTATTTGGATTTTATTTTTCCTCAGTGGATCTTCTTTTTTTTTGCAGTGTCCCCACTTGACCAGATCACCTACAAAACTGACTAGGCATTGCTAGAAAGGGAATAGCAACTGCAAGCATTTACAGTTTTTTTTATTTGGATTTTATTTTTCCTCAGTGGATCTTCTTGCAGTGTCCCCCACTTGACCAGATCACCTACAAAACTGACTAGGCATTGCTAGGAAAGGGAATAGCAACTGCAAGCATTTACAGTTTTTTTTTTTTTGTATTTGGATTTTATTTTTCCTCAGTGGATCTTCTTGCAGTGTCCCCCACTTGACCAGATCACCTACAAAACTGACTAGGCATTGCTAGGAAAGGGAATAGTAACTGCAAGCATTTACAGTTTTTTTTTTGTATTTGGATTTTATTTTTCCTCAGTGGATCTTCTTGCAGTGTCCCCCACTTGACCAGATCACCTACAAAACTGACTAGGCATTGCAGAGAAAGGGAATAGCAACTCTGCAAGCATTTACAGTTTGTTTGTATTTAGAATTTTCTTTTTCCTCAGTGGATCCTCTTGCAGTGTCTCCACTTGACGAGACTGCAAGCACTTGTCATTTTTAATTTAGAATACTTTCTCCTTTCACTTTTTCACACACGACCTTTCTATTCTGTGGATGTTTCCTTTGAATGCTAGATGCCGTGTAAAGTTGCTTTTGTGAATGTGTACTCAGTAGTCAATGGGGCGCAGGTCGTTTTGTATCTCTATGGGCGTTGGTAAGCCCTTTGAGATAGCGTAGGGAGCCTTCTGCGTCGGTTTATGAAGCATTTAATCTTGTGAGAGTTTTACTGAACAGGGGATTCTCCGGTTCAGTGGTTGAAATATGAATGTGGTAATGACAGTTCTGCAGTTTTATTTTATCTGCCACCCTCTTTATAGGGAAACTGCTTAATGTTGAAAACTAATATGCACAAATATAAACTGGACGTGCATGTGCTCGTATATAAATATATATGTATATATACACATAGATACAGATACATATATACATTTATATGTATATATGTATATATATATATATATATATATATATATATATATATACATATATACAGTATACATGGTATGTATGTGTGTGCGTGCGCGCACACATCAAAACACAAATACGTTCATATTTTCATCCAAACTTTTCATAAATGGAAACAAAACAGGCAACGCTAAGTTTTAAGACAAAAAATGAAATCACTTTCGGTGCTTATCTTACGATAACAGCGTCGAAGGTAAGATTAACTAATCGAAAATATCCCTTTTTTTATTTTTAAGCAAATTATGACATTACAGAATCGCGTTTGAGGTTGATCAACACCAGAAACCTGCTCGTTATCAATACACCAGAACTTTCGTTTTTCAGCTGTACCCTTCTGAATGCACGTGTGGTTGTATGAAAAATTAAAAGTCGAATATTTGTCTTGATAGTGGTGTGACCAGGCTAGTCAGTCTCGAATATCTCTCTTTGCTCATCAGCGGAAGCTTCTTCCCGTACTGATTCGTAATTTGCATGAAAATTGTGAAAATATTTTGTTCCATTGGATACTCTCTAATTATTGATGTACGAATTTTTAGGTTAATAGGTAACAGGTTGCGAAAGAATAATCCTTTAATTGATAACCATAAGCATCTTTCGGGATATTACCATTAAGCTCAAGTATACGTTGAGAAACTGCTATGATCTGGTATACTCAAACGCCAAGGGAAAGAGAAGGTTTGGTCACTTCGCCCCAATTCCCCCATGTAGGCGGAGCTTTGTCTACCACTTTATTGCGTCAGCAGGTTAATTGCCGTAGTGAATGGGTACCTCTAAGATACGTCACCGCCTACATAGTGACCCCATTTGGGAGGCAACTCCACATAATTGGGTAGACCTCGTCCCTCTTGGCCTTGGTTTACTCAGGAGGGCAGCACCAATTATTATTAATCAGCTGTATTATGTCACTAGCAAGAGCATTAAATGCACTTTCCTATAGAGAAAATATACACGGTTCTGAATTTACAAGGACATCATTTCATCCAAACCAAGGCCAAGAGAGACAAGATCTACCCAACTGGGTGGAGTCGCCTGTCACCTGGGGTAACTACGTAGGGGATGACGTATCTTAGAGGTACCTGCTCATTACGGCAATTCACCTGCTGACGCAATAAGGAGGGAGACAAAGCTCCGTCTACGTGGGGGATTTTGGGGGAAAGTGAGCAGACCTTCCCTTTCTCTTGGCCTTGATCTAAACCATCAATAAAAATTAAATCTTGAAAGGTGGAAATTTCGAGAAATTGTTGGTATCTGCATCACCGTAACATGATGACACCAATTATATGTACCCGTTACATTAGTGGTGATTATCAGTTCTCAGTTCCATGTTTGGGAGATGTTCGGGTTTCAGAAGTATGTAATGAGAATAGTCAACTTTTACCTCTCCTGATATCCGATTGGGCTAAGGCGTCCACTGAACGTCGTGAGTTCTCGTGGTCTGTGGTTTGATCCCTTGGGACGACGAACTTCTTATCAGCTATAATTCCCCTTTGGATATTAAACGGCATTTGTAGCTTAATGTTTTTATATGAATCTCGTTGATGTAATAAAAATTCATTCACACGCACACACACACACACACACACATACATATTATTCATCCTTCAGCAGTCAAATTAGGATTGAGCCTCCTGAGCAACAAACTTCCATTCAGTTGCTTCTGCTTGCAAAGAAGGCTCATTTGGGAGAAATCGATATCCCTTACATAAACTGCACTAGTCAACTTTATTTTGTATGCATATATATTGTATATATATATATATATATATATATATATATATATATATATATATATATATATATATATATATATATATATATATATACAGTATATATATGCATACAAAATAAAGTTGACTAGTGCAGTTTATGTAAGGGATATCGACACTCTCCCAAATGAGCCTTCTTTGCAAGCAGAAGCAACTGAATGGAAGTTTGTTGCTCAGGAGGCTCAATCCTAATTTGACTGCTGAAGGATGAATATTTAGGTAACTAATACTTACTTTTCTTGTGAGCCATCCTCACAAGGGGAAACGGCTTGTTCACGAATATCCTTTCCACCATATGCCTTTTCCCTGGTGGGTGTCAGTAGCTCTTGTGCCGATTGCATCTGGTAGTTCTTGGTTGCTGTCCATCCGCCTACTGGCTGGGCCTAACGTTGTTAACTCAGACGACCAGCAATCCTTTAAAACCTTTTACTCTCCAATTTCCCATTCAGCACTGAATGACCTCATATGTCCTAGCGCTTGGCCTGTGGCCTAAATTTCATATTCCAAGAGAAGTAAAGTGTAGAAAAATTAAGCATTAATGAAGCGAGGAAGAATTTTTGCTTTGTTTGTGATGATAAGCTTGCATTCGGTAAAGGAAACTGGTGTTAACACTGAGGTACAATTTCATCAGGTATTTTGTTGAAAATTAGTTCTTGTGGGGTTGAGGAAATGAGAGGGAATCTGGTTGTTGTTACCTTTCATTACCACCTGCCCGATTGTGTTTTATTCCATTTTTGCGTGATTGGTATCATTTCCTGGCCTGTCTCATTAGCCCCTTAATCTAAAGCAAGTTTAATTAATCATAAAAGTGACCAAAAGATTTGTCACATTTTTCCGTTTTTTATTGCTAAGACGTCCGTCTTGTAAATACATGTAATTCTTGGCAATAAAGCAAGCAGAGTATAGTGCCGAGTCGCTCCAAGTTCAATTTTCAGCAATTCCATTCAATCCTCGGTCAGGGCGAACCGACCTGAACGATCAAGCAAATGAACGTCACTTGAGGAACCTCTTCGTCAGTCAGGCTGTCTGATGTATTAGCTCAGTTTCCCCCGATGTTTTGCAGTTTACCTGAGCACCATAGATTACAGGGTTTGACACCGAGCGGCATTTGGGCCCCTCTGCTGCCCTGATAATATACCCGCTGTTTGATTGTTACTCTCCGCGGACTAAAAGTATGCTCGGATCGACAATGATAACTTTAGGTTAAAGATGCCTCGGGCTATGTCAAACGCTTGTTTAGAAGACCCGTTCGCTGTGACAAAAACGGCACTGAAAATTCCTTTTGTGTTTGTTTTCGGAAGGGGCGTTTAGTTTTCTTAGAATTGTCTCGAAATACTAAGCTCGCCCGTGCCTCTTACTTACATTAAAAGCTCAACAACAAAATATATGGCATTTGGCAACATTACCGAATTACACTCTTTCCGTTATGTCTTAACGTTTATGTAATGGTTCGTTGACCCTAGACGGCTTAGCAGATCGGTGACTTAAGACTTTTGATTGTAAGAGACGCTTACAGGCTTTCAGGTGAATTATGATAATTGAGAAAAGCTGATCTTTATCGTGTTGATACGTTCTTATACGTATTGTGTATATGTGAGAGGCACACACACACACACACATATATATATATATACATATATATATATATATATATATATATATATATATATATATATATATATATATATATATATATGTGTGTGTGTGTGTGTGTGTGTGTGTACATATATTTATTTATATGTATACATACACAGTATATATATAATTTTATATTTATATATATATATATATATATATATATATATATATATATATATATATATATATATATATATATATATATATACAGTATATATATGCTTATTGAATAGTGATGCAAATGTGTGTCCACTAGTTTAAACCAACATTTCTAATTTTTTCTGCATCTTCTCTCGTCCGCAAGGCTTTTAAAACTATAAACAAAAATTGTGCCCTTGATATCCCATCATGTCTTTCTCTGCCAAAATCTGTTTCACCCATTCACCCATGGCCATCATCAGGGTTACATTAGATTCAGAATGGAACTACACTCCAATATATAGTCGAACCCAATTATTAAATTATTGAGTAATAAAACGAAATCCCAAATAAAATGAAAAATCATTAAAGAAACAACTTATCAGGATCATTCTGCATGAAGTTTCACAAATTACTTACTCATTTCCGTTTTTAT